>NC_134473.1:59639175-59677734 GCF_964194025.1 Convolutriloba macropyga
TATAGGACTGTATTTATCAACCTTAAGCGGATCACCTTTTTTTTAATAGAGAGGGAACAGCAGCGTCTTTCAACTGGCTGAGAAAAATCTGGTGTCGTAAGCTTTCGTTGAATAGGCAAATACGCACATTGCATCTTTAATTGCCCATGATGGAACTGTGCATGGTTCTAAAGGCTTGATTGGATTCAGCTCCCATATTTCAGAGAACATGCATCCCATTTCAATATTTTGAAAAGCAAATGGTTCTCGATCAGGCGTGTTCATTGCAAGAAGAGATGTTTTTGGTCCGGTATTGTTGCCCTTGTTAATAAATGAGAAATTTAGAAATTCTGCTAACTTCAATTGTCTGTAATCATTTCGCCTAAGGATTTCTCTAAAGGCTTGATTCGATTCAACTCCATTATTGCAGAGAACACGCACCCCACTTCAATGTTTTGAAAAGCAAATGGTTCTCGATCAGGCGTGTTCATTGCAAGAAAAGATGTCTTTGCTCCGTTATGGTTGCCCTAGTTAATAAACGAGAAATTTAGAAATTCTGCTAACTTCAATTGTCTGTAATCATTTCGCCTAAGGATTTCTTTAAAGGCTTGTTTCGATTCAACTCCATTATTGCAGAGAACATGCAAACCACTTCGATGTTTTGAAAAGCAAATGGTTCTCGATCAGGTGTGCTTTTTGCAAGAAGTGATGTTTGTTCCGGTCTAGTTGCCCAGGTTAATAAATGAGAGACACAGAAATTCTGCTAATTTTTAATTGTGTGTAATCTTTAGCCAAAGGAGTTCTTCAAAGCTCTAGTTTTATTAAATACCTGTAAGCAGCCTCTAATGTTGATAAAGTTCTTGGGAAGTTTTTGGGAAGCGTTTTAAGCTTGATTGTTTTGATTCTCATTTACTAGTCTTGAGAATTTTTTTCGATTTCAATTAATTAAGCCAGTTATTGTCAGTACTGTATTTTTTTTGTTCTGTTGCGCTGTTTGAAAGCCTATAAAAATTCAAAATCGAACCATTTGCTTCCCAAACTGCTCAATGTTTTCTTGTTCCTAATTATTTTTTCCCTTGGTCCATGTTCATCGACTGTTAGAGTTCGGATGTTGTTAAGTATTTGAAGTTTATTGACAACACTGAGACAGGAAGAAAACAAAATGACATTGCTGCGAAGATAAAAATTGCCTCAATTTCATGGTACAATAATTTTTTGTTCAACAGACTATATCGTTTGCGGAGATCCCTAGTGATCGTTTTTAATTAAATGATCGGAAATGAAAGAGGCCTCTGGTAGTCTGTCATATGTTTTATCTATATGCGTTTTTGACATATTTTTCAGCTTTGTTTCGTCGTTCTTTGAAGCTACATTTAGACCATATGGAACGATGACTGTGTCCAGGCAGTTTTTCTCATGATTGTTTAGATAGTCTGTGTTGTAGTTACCCATTAACAATAATAATGGCATTCTACAATAGAGTTGTTCAAGTTTCAGTCCACAGTTTCAAGGAAATTGTTCTTAACTGTTTTTGAGGTGAACATGCAACGTTTATCAATATTTTTTCGTTGCATGTTTTGTCAAATGTTTTGATACACGCTACCCAAAGATGAAGAGAGCTTTTGACTTTTTCGGGGCATCGCAGTGGAACATATGTGGTCTCCTTTGAGAGCTCTCTTCCTCTTAATTTTTACTACAAAGTTGTTTAAAATTCGTGGTTTTGTAAAAGGCAATTTTTAAAAGGCAATTTTTTGCCCAGTTGTGATTTTGCGTGTTTTATGTCACGTTCTGGTTGTAACCACCATAGAATCCAGAATAAACGTCGATCCTTATTGAATGATAGGAAAAAAATCAACAAACTTAATGGGATAAGAAAACAAAAGGACCAAATTTTTCATATTTACGTAAAATTCCGTTCTAAGGCATTACATACTACACTATCCAAACCGTTTGAACAACTGCAATTAAATGAATTAAGTATTTGGAATCAGGCACGTATCCGCCGAATCTTGAGATTCTTGAAAACGACATGCAGATGTTAACGTTTTTTCTGAATGCTTTTGACGTCAATTGGACATGTTTGTTTAAAACTTGTCATTTTTTGCTTCTTTAAAGTTTCCCGCTGTCGACTGTTTTTTTTGCCTTAATAATTTGTAATAGAGCTGAATTCGATACTAAAGTGTCATACTATTTCGAGATTTTTAAGCGAATTAAATGCTATTAAAGGCTTTTTTTACAATTTGCTCTTCTCCGGAGATATGAAGAAGTCTGCTGAATAATTTTGTGTTTAGCCACTAAAAAACGAAAAATAAACAACAAAACTGCTACGATTGTTCATTCTTGTCTTGTCTTCATTCTTTATGCAAAATTATTGCTCTACTCTTTTACTTAACAAATGACTTTTATCACGCTTGACTTCTTGCTTCTGCATAGTTATAAATTGGTCTCGTTCAATTTTAGGCGGCTTAACAGAAATTGTGTCATTTTTATTCAAAAATTCTGATGAATTGTATAAATTGTGGTTTCATTTGTATCTTGTTAGGCTCTAACAATAACTCCTTGTTTTTATTTAAATGGCCTTTAATCAACAACTCTTCACCTCTGCTGAATCAAGTTGCAAAAATAGAATGAGCCCCTGCTAATTATTTGAAGCAATTCATTAGACCTAAATTTTTAACATTGTTTTATCACATGAGTTAAACACGAAAACCAATGAAGGTAAATATAGGAGGTTTACCTCAAATGAGGTAAAACATAGAAATCATTTTCAAAAGACCGTCTTCCGGTAATGTCGCTAATAGACGTTGGAAGCAATGCTCAAATAAGTGTTTTGTCTGCTTCAATTAGTTTCACAACTGTTAGTGGCCTTGATGGCATCTTTTTGCCATTCGTCACTCAAAAATTTTTCTGTATCTCTTATCAATTTTTGCAAATATTGTGGCTTGCGTTAGCGAGAAAGTTGTTTGCTATGTTCAATCCTGGCAATTTTCATAGCAGCACATTTTAATTGAATCATTTTGTTATTTGAAAATTTTTTGTCGTTTGGCCATAACTTTGGACTGTTCACAGTAGAACTGTTGTGCAAATCCCGTTCAGAGAACTTTTTCGCATATTTTGTTTTGCATAAGAGGACTGTCATCCTGTCAGTTTTGTCAGCCTTCTTGAGAACTTAAGACGCACCAATATGGATTTATTTTTGCTTATCTTAAGCAAGTACAATTACCCCGGTAACTTTTCGTTCCGTCATAACAGAAAAACTCCAAATGAACGGAAAAAGCGGAGTCATTTTCATGCATGTTAAAACTATTTGAAAATTTGAAGTATGGTTGCATGATCGTAGCCAAAAATGTTTTCCGTGGAACCTTCTGAAACGAATTTTGCGCAAGTGCTAACTTGTGTGATAGTCTACCATGCTTTATAATGATACATTATTTGCCGTTAGACCTGAATGCTGGAACTTTATATGCCGCGCACAGAATCACGCGAGCCGCTGCCTTGTTAAATATATGTTAGCTTAATTAAGTAGCCTTTTCAAACAAGTATTCAACAACAATATTACTATTCATCTAACGGTTCTCGAGATAAATTCAAAAAATGTAAAGATCTTTTTACAGTGAAAGCAATCCAATAGAACCCAAAATAATGTGACTGAATCCGATTAGTTTATCCAGTTTATCATCGTAGTCAAAGGGCAAAGTCTCAAGTGGCGCCAAGACAGCTAAGTCTTACGTTTTAGTACTTAATTCTAATGATAGATTGGAAAGGATGTATAATACACGTTAATTGGTAGTCACTGCAAATTATCCAGAGCCTGCAATCATCAGACGAATCCAGACCTTGCAGTGAATGAATTTTGCGGTAACGTCTTTTCAGGAACATAATTCGGTTTCGGGGTCTTCAATCGCCTTGTAAATGCTTCTCCTAAAACTGATTATATGTGTCATCAGGGTTAAAAGTTTAATATGGCGTGTATTTGTATGTTGAACACAGCAGCTTCTGTCACGTAATTTTGTTAGTTTACTGGAAGTGTTAGACTATGGCATCTAATACCATGCGTCTGTGAGCGGCGAGAACCGGAATGAATCATACGTCGATTTAGTATCGGCGGTGGTATAGTGATGTTGAAAGCTCGATATCAGTCATTGTCCAAGAATGTCAATTATCTGTGTGATCATCAATTTTATCCCATTCGTTTCTGAAAAAACGTATTACGTACATATTCAATTCATCAGAACTTTATTTTTCTATTGAATTGATTTTGATTTAATTCTGTAGATGATTGAAAAAAATATATAAGAGCAATTAGATGAGGCCTCGCGTTTTATGCTCTTCTAAAGACTCGGAAACTTTTGGAAAAGAACGTTTTGTCTTCAGGAACTAAGAGGCCACGAGAATGTGATCAAATTACAGGAGTCATTCGAGACTCCCTCTTTTATCTTCTTGGTGCTCGAATTCTGTACTCAGGGTGAACTGTTCGATCACATGACCACTGTTGTGACAGTATCATCAAAGCGAACCAGACAAATTATGCACAAACTGCTCTCTGTAATTGACCACATGCACGAGAAGTTTATTGTTCATCGAGATATCAAACCTGAAAACATTCTACTTGGTAAGTGTAACATTGACCTGTAAATAACATCTTTCGTGGTATTTCATTATATTTAATAGCCGCGTCCAGGCGGCTATTATTGCGCTCCTAATTTTTACAATTCAAAGAATTTGAAATGTATTGGGGCGCTGTCTTTTTACGACTCGAAGAGGAGTATTGGAGAAGTCCTTTTTATAATCAATTTTATTGGAGTGATTTTTGAAGCGGGAAATGAAACGCGTGAAAAAATTTTGGAGTGATTTTGGTGCTGAACAAAAGTGAAGAGACGAGCGAAAAGAGAGTGGTTTTTGTTCATACCGCAGTTTTTGAGAGAGCGAGAAATTGATATGTGAAAAAATTTTCTAAGCGAGCGAAATTTTTTCGTTCACGTGCGGCTTTTAAAAGCAGTTTTCTTGCAACTTTTGATGGTTATGAGGTTTGATTATGATATTGTATTAGTTTTAGGCGTGTTTTGATAGGAATTGAAGGTTTCAAGTAGTTAATTTCAGTTTAATGCTAATTTGGGTGTTTTTGATCAGCTTTACTGATCAGCTTTTGATCAGCTTTTTTGATCAGTTTAATGCTAATTTGGATGTTTTTGATCAGCTTTTTGACGAAATTTAAGGATTTTTTGCGTGTTTTTTGTTTTAATGCGTTAAGTGGGATTTGGATTGAAGCTTGATACTTAAGGAATATTCAGATACCAATTCAAAAAAGTTTTCTTGGTATAAATTGTTTTTTTTCTCAGAAAAATTGAGAAATTTTAAAACCATTTTTCTTATTTTTTTGCAGTTTTTCTTTTTCTTTAATCTTAGACAAGTTTCTTAGCCTATTATGACTTGACCATTTTTTTGCGATCTTTTCAGTGCTCTATTTGCAACGGAACTTTTTTAGGCTTTATGTTTCCTTGTACTATTAAAAAAACTCAAGTTAAAACTTACGGTTTTCTAGTTTTTTGTTCAATTTGTTTTTGAATGCTGTTTCTATTCTTCCTTAAATTTTTTATGGCATTTGTGGAGGCTCAGGCTTGACAATACTTCTTCCAGTTGTTTAGTCAATAGTATGGGCAATTTTCTGCTTCGAGTCGTTTCCGGAATTCTTTCCGACTATGTTTTTTTAAGATCTGTTCACACATTTTCATCATTTTTGAAGTCAAATATGAGTGGTGATTTTGGTCACGCCAAAAACTAAGTGGAGCAAAAAAGCGAGTGATTTTTTCGCTCTAATTTTTAAGTAGAGTGAGTAAACGGTGTTTGAACAAAAATTGGCTTTCTCGTTTGTGTTTTTTTGTTCACATGCGGCAAATTTGACTTTGATTTTTACTGTGTTTTCGTTTTTTTGGATCGGATTTTTTTCTTAATGGATTTCTCAATTCATTCATCAGTCTATCTAGGCCTAATTTTTTGTTTGATCCAAATTTCGATTTCTCGCTAGTGGTTTTTTGTTCACATGCGGCGACATTGATTTTGTTTTTTTTTAATCTTTTTATCAAATCTTTTTAATCGTTTTTTAGAAATGGTTTTCCCAATTTACTCATAGTCTGTTCTAGGTCCAGTTGCTTGATTAGTCAATGAAAATTCTTCAAATTGTGCGTTACGACTTGTCCTGCTATGTTTTTTTACTTCGTCTAACAGATTTCTGTTTCGTCTTACCTCTGACTTTTTCATAGACTTTGGTGACTTCTGCTTTGCAGTTAAAATTGACGTCATTTCTGTTTTTAGGTCGGTTGCGTGACTTACATCGCTCAGAAAATGAATTCTGAACTCACCTATGGAACTTTATTTTATGAACATTTACTAGTTGAAGATCAATAGTGTGCATCTAAGTAGAGCCAAACGTATATGCCCTAATTCTTGAGTGTTTGAGTTTGAGAGTTTTTGATTCCGAAAATCAATTTTAAAAAGCTCTTTTAGGGTTTCTTTTCCTTGTAGATCGTATGTGTACCATAAAAATGACAGTTCGTATCTAACCCAAAAATTAGTGGTCTTCTAAAGGACTTTTGGTCGATCTGCCTATCTTGTTTCTTTTGTTGTTTCAATTCATGGAAGGCCACAAGCGTCTATCGCGGCTATTTTCAGGCAATCTGCCGGCTACGTTTTCTACTAATAGCCGCATCAGCTCAGCCGGCTATTATAGTGCTCCTTTTTTATTACAGTTCAAAGAATTTGATTTGTATTGGGGCGCTGTCTTTTTTATTTACGACTCGCAGAGGAGTTATTTTTAAGGTTTTTGTTTACCGGAAGTACTATTCGTTCAGACGCCGTTTTGACCTAAAAGTGGAAGTGAGTAATTTCGCCGTGTGAACTAATTTTTTTTTAGCGATGACTTTTCGACTTTGTAAACTATTTTTGACATATAGATAAGTTTTCAGCCGTTTTTCGTCTAAGTGGCCCTGTTTTTACTTGTAATTTGTATTTTTGTAGAGATAATTTTTTTGCGATGCAATATTGAAATGCAACCCTCAATTATGAAATATGTTTTGCGGAGCCTGAAAATGCGTTTCAAGTTAAAACGGGAACTCAATTTTTGATTTTTTAGTTAAGTTAGTAAAGTTTTGGCTGTTTTTTTTTAATTTCCTCATTTATGGATCTTTGAGCCGTCTTTTTTTTTACAAATCAGTTTATATGGCAAATTCCCCTTGATAATTCATATACCCAACGCCTCTTTTTGTACCTCGAGGTAATTTTGTTTTTTAAATTGTACACATGCTAATCCGATTTGTATTTTTGTCCTCAATTTTTCTGTTTTTTTGAATATTATTGGTTTTATTTGGTAGAAATAGTCTTTTTGTTAAGAGATTTTATTTTTGTTTCTATAAAATTTTTTTTGGCGGTAAGTTTTGACTGACAGGAGATTTTTTCTCATAAATGCAGTCTTAAAATTTTGTTTACCATTTTTTGTAAAATATTTTTCGTTTCGTATGTCGGAAATCTGTTTTTTACTTTTTTTATCTGTTCAGGAGGTTGGCTCTTTGTCTTTTCTATGTCTCGAATGCTAAATGATGAAATGTATTCCTTTTTCTTCTTTTTTTAATTTTGTTTTCAACTTTCAAAAATCAAGTAGTCTTTTTGTTTCGGTCTCCTACATTGTGTCCATTTTCTTCACATTCTAGATTGTATGATTCTAGCATTATTCTGGCACCTGAATTTATCATTGTTTTATTGCTTTGTTCAGCTGTTTGAAAATTAATGATTTCAGTTTATTCTTAGATTTTCGTCATTTCTTTGGTTTGCAATTGATTTCTTATAACATAACGCAGTACTGAGAATTTTCCGGAAAGATTTTTCCAAAATTTTGACTGATCACTAGTTTCTGAAATTTTTTGGGGCCTTGGTATTTTTAAACGATTTTCTGCCTCTGAATATTATTCTGCTGCTTATAGCTTTTCTATGATGAATTTAGTTTTTGAAATTGTGTGAAATCATTTTGTCTATCATATATCCAACTCGGAAGAATTATATTATTTTTGTCTGAATTGTTATGATTAGAAAACTAATTGTAGTGTTTTTCTGATTCTTGAATTTGATTATTCTTTTCTAAAAAATTTAATTTAGTTACCAAGATTCTAAGATTTTTTAACGTTACCAAACGTTTTGAAAACTGAAATTTTGTCAGAAGGGGAGGTTATAGGGGAGGTTACAGAAGATCAGACTGGGGAGGTTATTAGTTAATGGTTTACTACAAAAGTCATTGGCATCAGCTGTAATTACGGTTTTTTTCGAAGTTTTGACGCTTCGAGTCGCTTTGGAACACTTCCGGCTATGTTTTTCAAGATCTGTTCACATATTTTCATGATATTTGAAGTCAAATGGGGTAGGGTTTTTGGTCTTGCCGAAACAGGAAGTGGAGCAAAAAAAGGCGAGTAGTTTTGAGGTGTTTGAACAAAAATTCGCTTTCTCGCTAGTGTTTTTTTGTTTACATGGGGCAATTTCTTTGGTTGCTACTGATTTTTCGATGTCTTGGATCGGATTTTTAAAACGATTTCCTCAATCCATTCATAGTTCATTCCAGGCCTAGTTTACCAAATTGCTCTTTCTCGCTAGTGGCTTTTTGTTCACATACGGCACTTTGGTTTTAATTTTCTGTTTTCTTTGATTTTTTTTCATCTGATTTTTTTTTCGAAATTGTTTTCTCAATTCCATCAGTCCTTTCTAGGTCAAGTTTTTTGTTTAGTCAATGAAAATTCTTCGAATTGTACGTTAGAACTTGTCCTGCTTTTTTTTCGCTGAAGATTTTTGTTTCTGTTTCGTCTTACCTCTGACTTTTTCAGTGACTTCTGCTTTGCCGTTAAAATTTGGCTGCATGACGTCATTTCTGCTTTTAGGTCGGTTGCGTGACTTACTTCACTTTGAAATTGAATTCTGAACGCACTTATGGAACTTTATTTTTGAATATTTACTAGTTAAAGATCAATAGTGTGCATCTAATTAGAGCCAAACGTATATGCCCTAATTCTTGAGTGTTTGAGTTTGAGTTTTTGATTTCGAAAATCAATTTTAAAAAGCTCTCTTATAGGGCTTTTTCCTCATAGACCGTATGTGTATCATACAAATTACAGTACGTATCTAACAGAAAAAATCTAGTAGTCTACTAAAGGACTTTTGGTCAGTCTGCCTATCTTGTTTCTATAGTTGTTTCAATTTTTGGAAGGCCACAAGCGTCTATCGGGGCTATTTTCCGGCAATCTGACGCCTAAGTTTTTTTAATTAATAGCAGCCTCAGCTTCTCAGCCGGCTACAATAGTGCTCCTATTTTTTATTACAGTTCAAAAAATTTGTATTTTTTTGGGGCGCTGTCTTTTTGATTTACGACTCGAAGAGTATTGTTTTTCCGGAAGGTTTTTTTACCGGAAGTACTATTCGTTCAGACGCCGTTTTGAGCTAAAAGTGAAAGTGAGTAAATTTGCCGTGTGAACTAATTTTTTTGAGCCAGAGAGGATTTTCGGTCATGCGCTGCGTGTAGTGAATGACTTTTCGTTTTTGTAAACTGTTTTCGACAGAGGGGACATATAGATAAGTTTTTAGCCGTTTTTTGTCTAAGTGGCCCAGTTCTTGCTTGTGATTTGTCTTTTTATACAGATAATTTTTATTCGATGCAATATTTAATTGTAACCTTCAAATTGAAATGTCTTTTGCCGAGCCTGAAATTGCGTTTCAAGTTAAAAAGGGCACTTATTTTTCGATGTTTTAGTTAAGGTAGTTTAGTTTTGGCTGTTTTTCTAATATTTTTTAATTTATGGATCTTTGAGCCATCTTTCTACTACAAAAGGCAATGGCATCAGCTGTAATTACCGTTTTTTGTGAAGTTTTGACGCTTCGAGTCGCTTCGGATTTCTTCCTGCTATGTTTTTTAAGATCTGTTCACACATTTTCATGATATTTTAAGTCAAATTAGAGTAGGGTTTTTGGTGACGCCGAAACAAGAAGTGGAGCGGAAAAGCGAGTAGTTTTGCGGTGTTTGAACAAAAATTCACTTTCTCGCTGGTGTTTTTTTATTCACATTTCTTGGATCGGATTTTTAAAACGATTTTCTCAATCCACTCATAGTTCATTCTAGGCCTTGTTTACCAAAGTTCTCTTTCTCGCTAGTGGCTTTTTGATCACATCTGGCACTTTGACCATGATTTTCTGTTTTCTTTAATTTTTCATATGATTTTTTCTCTCAATTCACTCTGTCCATTCTAGGTCAAGTTTTTTGTTTAGTCAATGGAAATTCTTTGAATTGTACGTCAGAACTTGTCCTGCTCTTTTTTTTGTCTGAACCCATTTTCCCTTCATTGCTATTTTTTTGTTCTTATGCGGCATTTTAACTTTGATTTTGCTTTTTTTTATCTGATTTTTTTTTAAATGGCTTTCCCAATTCAGTCATCATCCGTTCACACATTTTCATGATTTCTGAAGTCAAATTGGAGTACTGATTTTGGTCACGCCGAAACAGGAAGTGGAGCGAAAAAGCGAGTGGTTTTGCGGCGTGAAATTTTGTCGCTCTAAATTTAAAGTAGAGTGAGAAAACGGTGTTTGCACAAAAATTCGCTTTCTCGCTAGTGGTTTTTTGTTCACATGCGGCAATTTCACTTCGATTTTTCCTGTTTTTTCAATTTTTTGGATCGGATTTTTTTCTAAGTGGTTTTCCCAATCCATTCATAGTCCGTTCTAGGTCTAGTTTTCTGTTTAGTCAATGAAAATTCTTTGAATTGTACGTCAGGAATTGTCCTGCTATGGTTTTTACTTCGTTGTACTAAAAATTTTTTCGCTTTATCTTAGTTCACAGCTTGTTCAACATTTTGCGTGAAATCTTTTTCACTTTCCTAGGCTAGTTTTCTTCATCTCTCATTCTGCTTAAAGTGTTTTTAGACAGCAGTTGCTCAGAGGCTATTATTGATCTCATTGTTTTTTTTCTGATACGCCATCTCGATTGTTGATTCATGCCACCATTTTTTTTAAATGACTTGACCCTTTTGCAACTGATTTTGTGTGCGTTTCTGCATCTATCACTTTGGCTTTTGTCGGTTTGCGCTCTTACTGGTATCCTGTTTTGGAGAACCGAAAATGGGTATTGGGTTGCTATTGGTTTCAGGGAAGTGAGCACTGATTTTTAATAGATTTCGATTCTCGGAGAGTTGTCATGGTGTGCCGTAATTTATGAATTATTTGCTTTGATTGGAGGCCAAAATAAATCGAGGCGTTTGCTTAGTTCATGCGTAGTCCTTTTCTGGTTGAAAAGGTTCAAATTGGTAAACGAGAAAAACTTCACTTGTGGCTTTTTAAGTTTGTTTGCTGGAATGTTCTCGAGTTTTTTAGGCTTTTTAATTGCTTTCGAACGAAGTTTGAAGCAGTTATTCTAAACATGCTGAATTTTCGCTGGAACGTTTTTGCGCCTTTGTTGTACATCATTCTTTAACTTCTTGAGTGACTTTATCCACACTTCAGTTCTTCATTTTTGAGTGATCTAAGTTCGCTGGTAAAAGCGATTGTGAGTGGATGGAAATCAAAGCCATTGCAGCTGAGTGGTTAAGAAGTCAGACTGGCAACCTGGAGGTCAGTGCTTCGAGCCACTAGGGGACGCCTGTTATTCGAGAGCAATTATCCGACGTTAGTGGGTATATTTACTTGATTTTTGCGGTCTTTTTTGCAATTTTTTGCAGAGTTTGCGAAAGAGTTTGCTTTGGACTTCCATTCTTTTAGCGCGGCTATTTTTGATCTCATTGTTTAATTGCTCTCAAACGAAGTTTGTAGCAATTATATTATTCCTGTCGGTCTTTTTTATGCAATTTTTCGCTTGACTGATTTTTCGTCTGACGCTTTTGACTTTTCGTCCTCAAAAACGGGATAAACAGGTGGCACCCAGCGGACATTAAGTGCTCTTAGAGCTTTTCAGCTCTGTTTCAGCTCAAACTGTTTTGGAGACTTATAATTATGGTGTGAAGAGCGGTTCTTAGAGGTTGAAGACTCCCCCCAACTGTTGACACCCCCCCCCCCACTATTGCCCCCACCCCCCATCTTGCTGTTGCCCCCCACCCGACAGTTGCCGCCCCCCATGGCTAGCTACTGACGAACAACCGCTCGCTAAAAACACGTAAATTTATACAAATTTTCACAATTTTTTTTTGAGAATTTTTGCGAAAAATTTTTGTCATTCTTGTTAAATTTTTGTCAATTTTTTGAGTTTTATCAACCCTAGATGTCAAGGAACCCATACTATGGTTTGATAATAGGCTACTGCACAGTTTCTAGTGGTAATAGAATGGTTTAAACATTTCAACTTCGCGAGAAGGCCAATAATAGCTGGGGCTATTATTGGCCTTCTCTTGGTTTTTTACAATTCAAAGAATTTGAATTGTATTGGGTTTGATGAGAAGTTACTGTATAGTTTTTAAACGTAATGGAATATTTTCAAGATTTTAACATCACGAATTTTAGCATTTTCTGAAAAAAATAGTATTTTTTTAATTTTTTTTAACATTTATTGTCATTATTCAAGATTTTTCGGCCTCAGGGTTCAAAAAACCTGCTGAAAGGTTTGATTAATACGTGGCGGCATAGTTTTTAGTGGTAATGGAATGGTTTTCAGCTTTTTAATATCACAAATTTTATCGATTTGTCTTAGAAAACTTGCAATTTTTTGGTCTCATTTTATAGGTTTATCTAGCCTCAAGAGCCAAGGAACCTCTTCTAGAGCTTGATAACAAGTTTTTCTATAGTTTCTAGATGCAACGGAGTGTTTTTAAAGATTAGCGTTTAACGAGTTTTAGAGTTTTCTTGAAAAATTTTTGGCAATCTTAATATTTTCTGAGATTATTTGTCATTTTTTAAGGTTTTTTCCAGCCTCAAAAGCCACGAAACCTCCTTCGAAGTTTGATACTAACCTGCTGCTTAGTTTCTAGAGTTAATAGAATGGTTATTGTTATTTTAACGACTCGAGTTTTAGAAATTTTTCGATAAATTTCCAAAATTTTTTCAAAAAATTATCATGTTCCAAGTGTATGGATCGTTATGAGCCAGTGAAACTGTTTAAGGCGTGAAATAGGCATACTGGGTAGAATCTTGAGACAAAGGAATGATGTTCTGAAGATATTATTTTCACGAAGTTTAGCAAGTTTTGTTAAAATTTGCAATTGTTAAAAATTTTGATTATTTTTGTCCTTTTCTGAGTTTAACGATCATTACTGGCCAAAGAAGCTTTTTAAGGCTTGCAGATGGGTTACATGAAAAATATGCAGAGACAAAAAATGTTTTTGAAGATTTTCTTTACTGCGGAATGTGGAGGTTTTTCGTTGGAATTTTGCACTTTCGGTTTTTTTATGATTTAGTTACTAATATATCGAAACTTGAAGTTGTAGAGTCGAATCTCATCATAGAAAAAATTCCTAGCTCTCTCGCTCTCTCTGTGTTGGCTGGTGTTTCTATCCTTTTTTTCTCGCTCACGTTTAATCTCTCTCTCTCTCTCTCTCTCGTTCTCTCCTTAACTCTTTTGTTGATGCCGCACTTCAGCGGCTGTTATGTGGCGTGATGTCATCGTCTATTACCGTAATCTCAGGCACCTTCAAAAACGGGATAAACAGGTGGCACCCAGCGGACATTAAGTGCTCTTAGAGCTTTTCAGCTCTGTTTCAGCTCAAACTGTTTTGGAGACTTATAATTATGGTGTGAAGAGCGGTTCTTAGAGGTTGAAGACTCCCCCCAACTTTTCCAAAATTTTTTCAAAAAATTATCATGTTCCAAGTGTATGGATCGTTATGAGCCAGTGAAACTGTTTAAGGCGTGAAATAGGCATACTGGGTAGACTCTTGAGACAAAGGAATGATGTTCTGAAGATATTATTTTCACGAAGTTTAGCAAGTTTTTTTAAAATTTGCAATTGTTAAAAATTTTGATTATTTTTGTCCTTTTCTGAGTTTAACGATCATTACTGGCCAAAGAAGCTTTTTAAGGCTTGCAGATGGGTTACATGAAAAATATGCAGAGACAAAAAATGTTTTTGAAGATTTTCTTTACTGCGGAATGTGGAGGCTTTTCGTTGGAATTTTGCACTTTCAGTTTTTTTTATGATTTAGTTACTAATATATCGAAACTTGAAGTTGTAGAGTCGAATCTCATCATAGAAAAAATTCCTAGCTCTCTCGCTCTCTCTGTGTTGGCTGGTGTTTCTATCCTTTTTTTCTCGCTCACGTTTAATCTCTCTCTCTCTCTCTCTCTCTCGTTCTCTCCTTAACTCTTTTGTTGATGCCGCACTTCAGCGGCTGTTATGTGGCGTGATGTCATCGTCTATTACCGTAATCTCAGGCACCTTCAAAAACGGGATAAACAGGTGGCACCCAGCGGACATTAAGTGCTCTTAGAGCTTTTCAGCTCTGTTTCAGCTCAAACTGTTTTGGAGACTTATAATTATGGTGTGAAGAGCGGTTCTTAGAGGTTGAAGACTCCCCCCAACTTTTCCAAAATTTTTTCAAAAAATTATCATGTTCCAAGTGTATGGATCGTTATGAGCCAGTGAAACTGTTTAAGGCGTGAAATAGGCATACTGGGTAGACTCTTGAGACAAAGGAATGATGTTCTGAAGATATTATTTTCACGAAGTTTAGCAAGTTTTTTTAAAATTTGCAATTGTTAAAAATTTTGATTATTTTTGTCCTTTTCTGAGTTTAACGATCATTACTGGCCAAAGAAGCTTTTTAAGGCTTGCAGATGGGTTACATGAAAAATATGCAGAGACAAAAAATGTTTTTGAAGATTTTCTTTACTGCGGAATGTGGAGGCTTTTCGTTGGAATTTTGCACTTTCAGTTTTTTTTATGATTTAGTTACTAATATATCGAAACTTGAAGTTGTAGAGTCGAATCTCATCATAGAAAAAATTCCTAGCTCTCTCGCTCTCTCTGTGTTGGCTGGTGTTTCTATCCTTTTTTTCTCGCTCACGTTTAATCTCTCTCTCTCTCTCGTTCTCTCCTTAACTCTTTTGTTGATGCCGCACTTCAGCGGCTGTTATGTGGCGTGATGTCATCGTCTATTACCGTAATCTCAGGCACCTTCAATCAAGCAAGCTAACCTCACTAAACAGTGGTTAGGTACTGAAGAAGCCAACTGTTCACTGGTCGTTAGAGAGCAAGTCGCCCGACGTTAGTCGGTTATGTTTTTTTGATACGCCATCTCGATTGATGATTCTTGCGACCATTTTTTTAATGGCTTGACCCCTTTGCAACTACTTGACCTTCTGTGTGCGTTGCTGCATCTATCGCTTTGGTTTTATTGGTTTTAAGGTTACTAGACTATTTATTTTGATAGTACATGACTTACCTCACTATAAACCTGCATTTATCAATTAGGTTTTTGTCAGTTTTAAGGTTACTAGCCTAATAATTCTGATACTACATGACTAACCTCACTAAAAACCGAATTACCTCTCTCTAATATGATGTCACTTTAAGATGTTGTCCATATTTTTGTAGTTCAAGTTTGTTGTTTTTAGTAGCCGCACAGCGATTGCTGGGGCTATTATTGGCCTTCTCCTGGTGTTTTACAATTCAAAGAACTTGAATTGTATTGGGCCGCTGTCTTTTTTTTAAGATCAGTTCACATATTTTCCTGATTTTTGAAG
Source organism: Convolutriloba macropyga (assembly GCF_964194025.1). Classification (NCBI taxonomy): domain Eukaryota; kingdom Metazoa; phylum Xenacoelomorpha; order Acoela; family Convolutidae; genus Convolutriloba; species Convolutriloba macropyga. The sequence continues at coordinate 59,654,839 of NC_134473.1, forward strand.
TCAAATTGGAGTAGTGATTTTGGTCAAGCCGAAACAGGAAGTGGAGCGAAAAAGCGAGTTGTTTTGCGATGTTTGAACAAAATTTCGCTTTCTCGCTAGTGTTTTTTTTGTTTACATGCGGCTATTTCACTTTGATTTTTACTGTTTTTTCGATTTCTTGGATCGGATTTTTAAAACGATTTTCTCAATCCATTCATAGTTCATTCTAGGCCTAGCTTAACCAAATTTTTTTCTCGCTAGTGGCTTTTTGTTGACATGCGGCACTTTGACTTTGATTTTCTGTTTTCTTTAATTTTTTTTCATCTGATTTTTCGAGATTGTTTTCTCAATTCACTCAGTCCATTCTAGGTCAAGTTTTTTGTTTAGTCAATGAAAATTCTATGAATTGTACTTCAGAACTTGTCCGGGTATGTTTTTTTGTTTGAACCAAATTTCCCTTCGCTAGTTTTTTGTTCACATGCGGCTTTTTAATATGGATTTTGTTTTTTTTTATTTTTTATCTAATTTTTTTGAAATGGCTTTGCCAACTCATTCATCGTCCAGGTCTAGTCTTTCGTTTAGTCAGTGAATTTTCTTTGAATTGTACGTCAGGACTTGTCCTGCTATGTTTTTTTTTATTTCTTCGTCGCGATTTTTGTTACGACCATATGACGTCACAACCACTTCAAATCTGCTTTTTGTTCATTCGTTCATGCAATTTCAACTGACTTGCATGCGTGACGTCATTTTTTGCTCTTAGTGGAGCGATTTTTGTTCATTCGCGTGATTAAATTTTTGGTCACATTTGTTTTACCCCACTCTCAAATATGACTTCCTCACTTTGAAATTGACTTTTATTTACTTTAATGCAAAGAGATAAGGTCAAATGGGTATGTGTCATTCTAAATGAATGTTATTTTAGAGCAGCTAATAGAGGCAGGAAAACTTAGATAGAGTTTTAATCAAAGTATAACATATCAGCCTTCAATGAAAAGACGAGTTTTTGTGTCTGTCTTTTTGACTGTTTTTTTAGACTGCTGATCTACGAAGCTATTGCGGCTGTTTTCTGGCAATCTGCCAGCTATGTTCTATATTTGCAATATAGATTTTTCAGATATTAGACTTTTAAAAATTAAAACTTCTTTAAGAGGCATCTTAACTGAACACCAATTTTTTTTGAAACTTGCACTATGTTTTCTTAGTTTCTCTTTATTCATGGGGTCAAATTTTTGTAACTCAATAATTGCAAGCAATTGTAGTCCGGCGATTTAATCCTGCACCTCATGTTGGTTTGGGTTTCATATGGCATATTTGTGAAGTCAACTCTCTTAAAATCTATCTGTTGTTGTCTTCTCTAGCTTTTTTTAGCGCTCATCACTAGTATTGTTCAATGGTAACCTATGCAGTTGCGGAAATGTTATGGGCGACTGACGTATTAGCCGAAAGGGTTGTAGATGCCAACCAAAAAATGAGAGTTTAAGCCGACAACCCGTCCGTACACCAATGTTTGGAAACTGGTGTCATATTGACCAACTAGATTTGTCAAACAATCACAATTAAGCTGCCGGCTACATTTTTCAATTTTTCCTTGTTGGCTAAATCCCTTTCGGCCAATATTCCTAGCACCAGATAATTGAGCTCGACTGTGCATAAACTAGATTCGTGTGTCATTTCAGAAATCAAATTGTTTGGTGTCAGCATAAATCTATTGCAATAGAAGTTATCGCCGTAAACAGTAATTAAAAAATGACTTTGATGGATTGTATCTTAATTCATTGGTAACATGACAGACTATTTGATTACCACCATATGCCAATAAAGTTCAGATAACGTTGAGAAAGTCAATAATTTTGGGGATGTTCTCATGCAACTAATGGACATACACACCTTTTCGTGATTAGTGTATCTTTGAAATTGCAGCAAATTCAACCCTAAATTTCAATTTGTCTCCCATTTGCTCTGATTGTTAATAATTTTGATGTTTGACCCGCTGACTTTTCTTCATTTCAAGGACAATTGTTTCTTTTGGAGGTTACTTGGTCAAGTTCTTCAACAGTTGAAGAGTAAATGTCACAGCAGTTCGTTTGTGATTCAGATTGTTTAATAGTTACTGCTGTTTATTAATGACTCTTTGTTGATATATAGTGTATACGCTATATTAAGCTTTAAGGATTGCTCGGTCATATCCTTTGAATATAAGTTGGTCCTCTATTTTCTGTCCTCTATCCAAAGCGGCATTTTACACTAGAACGATTAAGATATTCTCTGATTGGTCGAATTGTAGGCGTACACCAACTGGTGTGTTTTAAAGTTATAATACTGTCTATTCGAGTTAACTTTTAATGGTTTTGGACTTACTTCAACTTTGTTTTACTATAGTTATATAGAAAAGTTAGAATAAGTCTTGTGATTTAATTTACTAGTTGTATTGGTTTATAACTGAATTTAGTGAAGCGCAAACTTCTGAAAAGATAAAATATGAATTTACTTGACCGGGAAAATTTGAGGCTTTTATGACCTTGGGTTTACCTTGTTCATAATTTCTCATGGACCACAAGTTGAACCCATTAATCAAGTTGAAAGCAAATTATTTACCATGAGCAAACATTCTTAACGTACCGTACCACTAATAGAGATCAAAGTTGAGAATTGTGAACAACAAATAGGGAAAACAGTAAGATTTCGCCAGATTTGTCTTAGTTGGTAGGGTGCTTTCTGTGCACAGATTCTGCAAGAATTTCGTAATGGTGAAGTTATGATTTGAATGTGCAATGATTTATAGCTTAGAAAGTTGCGACGTACATTACGTTTTGTTCATACAGTTTAGTTAGTGCAGTTAGTTTGTTTTTATACAATGCGTCGTCAACTTAAATTTCTAGCCATTTTATTCTACAGAGGCAATGAGTTTATCTATCGCATCATTCCCGTTCGATCCAGAGGTAAGTGAGATGGGTAAATTTTCGAAATTTTAAAAAGCCGGAAATTGAGCAAAATTGGGGCAAAAACTTTGACGTCCGGGAACTTTCTGTGGGAGAGCAATGGATATCATAGGATTATGATGAAAGTATCTTTTCAATGTTCAAAATTTTAAGTTTCTCGGACGATAACCGTTGATACGCATTGATAACCTGATGTAGGTAGAAATGTTTAATTGCTCTCAAACGAAGTTTGTAGCATTTATATCAGTCCTGTCGGTTTTTTAATGCGATTTTTCGCTTGACCAATGTTTCGTCTGACGCTTTTGACTTTTCGTCCTCAAAAACGGGATAAACAGGTAGCGCCCAGCGGGCATTAAGTGCTCTTAGAGCCTTTCAACTCTGTTTGAGCTCAAACTGTTTTGGAGACTTATACTTATGGTGTGAAGGAAGGTTCTTAGAGGTTGAAGACACCCACCCCCACTGTTTACCCCCCCCCAACTATTACTCCCCTCACCGCGCTGTTGCCCCCCTCTCCTCCCCATCAGCCCCCGGCGCACATTCACTAGGTAACCGCCTTTAGGGTCTGATTATAGGTTACTGCATAGCTTTAGATGTAATGGAATGTTGTTCAAGAATTTAATATCAACAATTTTCAAAAAAGTTGTTGCAATTTTAAGTTTTTTGAATCTTTTTGAATTTTTCATTATTTTTTCCGGCACCACGGTCCTAAGGACCTTCTCCAGGGTATGATGATAAGCTGTCGCATAGTTTCTAGAATTAATGGAATGGTTATTAATATTTTAATGACTCCAGCTTCAGCAATTTTTTGATAACATTTGTCAAGTTTTCGGAAAATTATTATCATGTTCCAAGTTTATGGATCTTTATGAGCCAGTGAAACTATTTAAATCTTGAAATAGGGATACTGGATAGTCTTTTGAGACAATGAAATGGTTTTGAAGGTTTTAATTTCTTGAATTTAAGCAAGATTTTAAATTTGCTATTGTTTTCAAATTTTTAGAATATTTTTTGTCGTTTTCGGAGTTTAAGGATCATTACGGACCAACTAAGCTTTTTCAAGTCTTGAAGATGGTTTACTTGACATAACTCCAGAGACAAAAATTAGTTTTGGACATTTGCACTGCGAAATCTGGAATCTTTTCTTTTAGATTTTGCAATACGTTGCAAATTTTTAAATTATCAGTTTTTAATTTGATGTATGTACTAACAACGCTAGAAAACTAAAAGTTGCAGAGTTGAATCAAGCTAAAAATAGCCTCAATAAACCGTAGCTAGCTACTGACAAAGTCAACCCCTCGCCGGTCGTTTGAGAGCAATTCGCCCGACGTTAGTCTGTTGTTTTTGCTACCCACCTAATGATAGCTTCGGTTATTTAGAATATCTGGAGATTTTCATGCTACAATCAAGTTCAGAGCATCAGGGAAAACAAAATTATGAGCGAAATATGACTGCATGAGGCAATATTATAGCTTTGAACTGCAGTAGCTCCTCCAAACAGACGAGTTTTTTTTAAAAAAATCCTCCAATAGAAATATTTTGATTGGCTAGCTTTCTGACGATATTTGCAACTTTTTCCGTTAAACGTATTGATCTGTAAAAATGTACAGTGCATAACGTGGTTCTTTGTTTTTTCGGTCTTTTTCAACTGATCAACCTATTTCGCGAAGAAGGTTGCGAGTATCATCAGAAAGCCCACCAAACACATATTTCTATTAAGATTTTTTTTAAAAATTTGTCTTCTTCGAAGTGTTATTGAAGTTTAAAGCTGTAAAATTATCTCATGCAGTCACATTTTGCGCATAATTTTGTTTTCCCTGATGCTCTGAACTTGATTGTAGTTTTAATTAAATTACATGGATTCAGCATAGAAAGTTGTTTTTGTTAGGTGGCATTTTAGGCCGCAAAAGTTTTTAATATACATTTTTCTGGATGGCAATTTGAAGCCAAATATTTCCGTTAATATATCGGTTAGCGAAAGCAAAATTTTACAAATTTTTTGTTTTTTTGTTTCGCTGTTATCTTAACTTTTAATCTGGGTTCACAAATTTAATTTTAGCACCCATATCGGTCATTATTGCGTTTTGGCCATTTTTTTGTTACTGATTATGAGCAATTTTTCTTAACGTACCATGCCACTAATAGATCAAATTTGAGAATTGTGAACAATGAATAGGGAAAAAACCATTTCGGCAGATTTCAGGCTTAGTTGGTAGAATGCTTTCTGTGCACGGAATTTCATGGTGAAGGTATGATTTGAATGTGCAATAATTTATAGCTTAGAAAGTTGCGACTACATTAGGGTTTCATCTTAGTTTAGTTAGTGCAGTTGGTTAGTTTTTACATAATGTGCCGTCAACTTAAATTTGTGGTCGTTTTAATTCTACAGAGGCAATGAGTTTATCTAATTGTTGTTATAAACTTATTAAATAATTCCATATTTTGAATGATGACTACTGATGATGCTAGCAACCGATTGGCCTCTGGAGTCAAACTCAACATCTGGATACTATCCGAGTGCCGAAGAACTGCTTGTCGCGATGAACAATGATGTTGACTACAAGTCTCTAAAAGTCTTACATTTGGGAAGCTCACAAAGGACTGGCTGCATTGCTTCGTGAAAGACTCCACTGCATTTAAAAGAAACTAGGTCATATTCAAAAACACTGAATCTTTTTGATAGTACAATAAACACTGTGAATGGAATTTTTGAACAAAAATGGTTACCGAACAGTTAAAACAAAAAAAAAACTGAGTTTAATATCAAACCAATGTAAACTTACCAGACAAATGAGAGACAAATTGTTAACTCGGTGAAAAATTGGTAACAAATTTTTACAACTGAAAGTTATTGGTGTACCGGAAAACAACGAAAAGTTTTCAAGTGAATGTCAAACAGGACAAACAAACAATACAAAATCTAGTTGTAGAAATGGGCGTTCGATTAGCTATTAAAGATTTCTTTCGACTAGGAAACTATGATTCTACGGAGCAACGGCCAATTTTGGTGACGTGTCCGTCTATTTGGGATGCTAGGTTATGCTTAAGTAAATTCAATGAAAGCAAATTACATTGACGTCCTACCGGAGTTATCTGCGGTTGATAAAGAAAAGAGAAAAAGCTTTTGAAGAAAAGGTTTGAAATGATACAAAGTTGTTGCATCAAAAATAAATTCAAGATACTCAAGTTAAAGCTGTTTTACAACAATCAAGAGGTAGCTCTTGATTGACGGCATTTCTCATTCATTACGATCAACGTTCGGGGCATGGTCTCTGCTAAGAAACGAATACAGCTGATTAATTTGTTATCTAAACGCTGTCCGCACATTGTTTGCCTCAGAAACTTGGCTTGGTTCTGATTTTGATTCGAAATTGACCTTTGATACTACTAACTACACTGTAGCAGCCATGGCTAACAGAGCGAAGGGTGCTCATGGTGTTGTTGCCATTCTTCAAGGCGATCATGTAATTAGTAACGTCAAAAATTTTTCCTTTGATAATTTTATTTGTGCTGTTGAAGTAAAGACCACTACTTGTCCCATTCTGGTAGTATATTTTGTACCACCTAAAACAAGCAGTTTTTGTTCACAATGGAAACAAATTTCTGAATCAGTTGGAATGTTAGTGCAACAATTCAATTGTAGAACAATTAGTACTGGCGCCCACTGTTGACTGTGGGTCTCTTTCACATCAACATCTCCTAATGATATCGAAAATTTCTTCGACCTTTTAGTACAAAATATTCTGCAGATAGTTCAGCACGGCACACACGAGGAAGGTCATATGCTGGACTAAGTTTTTGCTAATTTTAACGACCTTTATCTACCAATAAAATACATTATAAAAACTGATTTTAATGATCATTTTGGCGTTAAAGCTTGCATTGACCTGGCAGAGCTCAATTCTCAAAAATACTCTAGCTTTAAATCTCTGTCTCCTGACTGATATTACTCTATCAGTCATATTTTGTTCTCTAGTTTTGTTTTCCCTAGCATTAGCTACAAAATTGTTGGACTTTGTACCCTTTTTTGGAAATATCTGATTGATCTTCTTAGCACTTATACACTTTTGAAACGATCGAAAAGGAATAATTCATAGGGAAAAGGAATAATTCAAAGGGAAGAATCATGGTTTTATTCGTCCCACGATGTGCAAGCTTTGAATAAACGCAACAAACTTGTTAGAAATCAATGGAAGTTTCCTTCGGTGTTGGTGGAAGAACTTAGCAGATGTAGACGTTTCAATAGAACTTGACACTGCTTTTTATCTTGGTCAGTTTGCCTCAAATAATACTGGCGCCTCAAGTTGTTTTAATAATAGACTCAAAAGTGAGCTCTTACCTTCTGACATGAGATCGGAAAGTACACTGCATAATGGGTTCCCGTCCATTGCGAATGCTTTTAATGCTTTTATGACAGTATGTGAGCATGCCGTTGGTTTTTTCGACGTTTTTGCACAACGGACATTAATTGAGCTGTGCTATAACCAACTTCTGAAACGGGCTCGAATTTCTTTATTACATCTTACAGTCCAATTAGTAATTTAAGTAAATTGTGCCGTGTTTGAACGAAATTTTTTAATGCTCTATATCCTTTTGTCAGAAAGAGAATCTCTCCTCGTCAATTGGGATTTATGAAAGGACGCTCAACAATAACTCAACTTAAATTGTATCTTGCTGAAATTTACAAAGCTCGTGACAAAGATGATGATATATTTTGCCTATATCTAGGTTTTAGCAAGTCTTTTGATTGTGTTCAACACTCAACTTGTAAACAAATTGGGTAGCTTTGGAATTGGTGGAAATTTATTACGATTGCTAGCTTCTCATTTAAAGAACAGAACGGTTTCAGGGCTGAAAATTGTTTATCTTGTCTTCATGGGCCTCCGTTTGAAGCGAGTTCCACAGGGTTCAATTTTGTAACGCTCTTTTTCTAGTATTTATTAATGACCTATCATCTGCTGGTGTGTCAAGTTTTTATCTTTGCTGACGATGGAAAAGCATTGAATATGATTTGCAGACTTTACACAACGATATGCAGTTCTATTTGAATTGGGCCACGAGAATTTCAATGCTGTTTAATGTTTCCAAAATTCAGTTTTTATCGGTTGGAAAGGCCAAGGACTACTCGTCAAATATAGGAGGCAAAGTAGTTCATTCCATGAAAACAGTCAAAGATTTAGGTACTTATGTTTCTGAAAACCTTAATTGGAACGTCCATATATTGAGAAGACTTGGCTTATGCTTCTCTTTTCTGACATTACTCAAAGGAAATCTACGTCTTGATTTACCTCTTCAAACCAATTAAACCATGTACAAATCATTCCTGTTGTCAAATCTCCTTTACAGATCTGAGATTTGGTCTCCCCCTGTACTGAACCAACGAAATTATAGAGTTTTTAAATTAATAGTACTAAGTGGATTTGCTCAGAAAGCTTGTATCGAAACAGACTTTTAAGGTGTGAATTACTGCCGATTTGATGCATGCTGTAGTTCAAAGGTGTTACAATGATGAAACAAATATTGACGTGCGAATATGGTTTAAGTGCTATGCAACTCATCCAAATTCAATACGATCAACGCTTGCGAAGCTCGTCCAATCTAGTTTCGATTAGAGTCGTGCAGCTGCTTCAAGGTTAAAAGATCGTTTGTCAAAGTTGAGAAAGGTCTTTGGCAAGACATAATTACTTTTTATGACCATTTTATGAGCTATATGTTTTTGTACTGCAAACCAAACATAAGCAAGCAAACTGATACTAATTTTTGCAATTCTAAATATTTGTTTTGTCATTATTTGAGTTTTTCTAGGCTGAGGGTCCAGGGAACCTCCTCTGAAGCTTGATAACAGGTTACTGCATAGTATCTAGATGCAGTGGATTAGTTTTCAACATTTTAATTTCATGAATTCAAGTTTTTTTCTAAATTTCTGAAATTTATAATCGTGTTCCGTTTTTATCAATCATTATTGGCCTGTGAAATTTTTCTCAGGGTGGAAATTGGGTTACTGGAAAATTCCTGGGGACAAAAAATGGTTTCTAATTATATTAATATTGCAAAATTTAGAAATTTTTGTCGGTCGCTAGTGGCTAATAAACCTACTTTAAGGCTCGTGCGTTGGTTAATGGGTGCATTTACGTGAATCAATTTGGCTTTCAGGGTAAAAGATTCAAGAGTTGAAGCAATTATCTTTTTGTTTAGTTTGTATAACTATTTTAGTTTCTCAACCTTTGAGACTGTTTGTCGTTCGCTGGCATTGTTCAATTGATCTGCTAGTCAGATACAGTAGTTCTAAATTTTTTATTCGATTCGTTGGACTGTATTTCGTGACATGTCCTGCTATGTTTTTAACTTCGTCGAATAAAAATTGGTTTTGCTTTACCGTAAGTTACATCTTAATCGACATCTTGCTTGAAATCTTTTTGACTTCTCCAGGCTAGTTTTATTCTTTGCTCATTCTACTCAAAGCAATTTTCAACGGCAGATGCTCAGCAAAACAATCTGAAACCAACGGAGTCTTGGAAACAAAATCAAGAGTAGAAACGGGATAAACCAATAAAGCTCAATTTTAGATGCCTGAACTTTGTTCGTGTCAGACTTAGTTACAATCTCTAATGCTCATTGGTATTGATAGTAGGCCCTGCATCTCCTCATTAGCAAGCTGGAGTATGACTAACTACAGAATAACATCATAACATCGCCGACTTTAAAAAATTTTTTTATGCGAAGGTACATTTTTTGCAATCCCATTCGGGTATGTGGCATTCAATGGCGGCTATTTTCTGACAATCTGTCACGTATCCTTAATGAAGTGTTATGGGTTATATATGGAATCAAAAAGAAAGCATTCAATGGTTTCAGTTCGTTGCTAGTAGTTTTTATGACTTTCATTTTTACTTGTTTAAGTGAATGATATTGAAATTTTGAGTTTTGTCCCTTTTTGATACCATTTCACTTATTAATGTGTTTTTATAATATTTAATCTGTTCAGTTAATAGCTAATGGTTTTTATGAGTGAAACCTTAGTTGCTTTAAAAAATACTAGTAATTTTTTTGAGTGCTGAGACTTAGTATTTGCGACTTTATCACTACTTGTTTTCAAAAAATAATAATGAATTTTTAGGTTTTGGCAGGATTTTGTTTTTTTTTTGTTGTCTTGGCATTTATCCTCGCCAATTACAGGTCTTATTGGCTACTTGTTTTCAAAAACGTTACTTTTTAATAGCTGCCCTAATCTTCTCAGCCGGCTATTATAGCGCATCTATTTTTTATAATTCAAAGAATTTGAATTGTTTTGGGGCGCTGTCTATTTTTTAAGATCTGTTCTCACATTTTCATGATTTCTGAAGTCAAATTGGAGTAGTGATTTTGGTCACGCCGAAACAGGAAGTGGAGCGAAAAGGCGAGTGGTTTTGCGGCCTGAATTTTTTTCGCTCTGAATTTAAAGTAGAGTGAGAAAACGGTGTTTGAACAAAAATTCGCTTTCTCGCTAGTGGTTTTTTGTTCACATGCGGCAATTTCACTTTGATTTTTACTGTTTTTTTAAATTTTTTGGATCGGATTTATTTTCTAATTGGTTTTCCCAATCCATTCATAGTCCGTTCTAGTTCTGGTTTTCTGTTTAGTCAATGAAAGTTCTTTGAATTGTACGTCAGGACTTGTCCTGCTATGTTTTTTGTACTTCGTCGAATAAAAAAATGTTTCGCTTTACCTCCTTTTGCCGCTTTTTCGACTTTTTGCGTGAAATCTTTTTGACTTCTCTAGGCTAGTTTCACTCTTCTTTCGTTCTGCTCAAAGTACTTTTAAGCAGCAGCTGCTCAGCAAAGCAATTCAAAATGAAGAGAGTCAGTATTAAAAAAATCAAAATCAGAAATAGAAACGGGATAAACCCATAAAGCCCATTTTTAGATGCCCGGTACTTGAACTTTGTTCTCATAAGTTTTAGTTACTATCTATAATGCTTATTGGTATTGATACTAGACCCTGTAGCCTCTCATTGAGAGACAGGAGTATGTTCAATTACGAAATGACATCAAAATAAATCGCACTTAAAAATGTTTTTATACAAAAATCAATATTTGTTGTTTTTTTTCTTTCCCAATAGAGTTATGGGAATCAACGGCGGCTTTTTTCCGGCATGTATGTTCGGCATGGACATTCCGCATGGACATTCCGCCGGGTATGTTTTATGTTTTAAACTTGTTAGCTGTTCTTTTTTACCACTTAGTCTCACAAATATCAGGTCTCCTCGGCGTTTTATGCGGCAAGCTATATTTTTATTCGTGTTTTTGTTGTTGGGATCTAATGTTTTTTTTTAACTTGGATACCATTTTTTGTAAATGTTGAGAGGTTTGAAATCTGGCCTTCAGTAACTTTTGTCTGTCTCTCGTTGATATTAAAAGAAACGAAGTTCGTAGCAATTATTGTAAAGGCGTTGGTCATTTTTTATGCAAATTTTTCGGCTTGACCGTTTTTGCGCTTTCTTCTAGAAAATTCTGTGACTTCTCAAGTGACTTTTTCACGCTTTCGTTCTTCATTTTTGAATGATCTCTAATTCTTGTCACTCTGAATTAAAGTTTGTTGCTAATATAAAATCGATTGCAGCAAAGTGAAACGAAGGGCGTGATAGTCTAGTGGGTTGTGCCTCTGTTGAGGGGGAGGGAGGTCTGGTCAAAAAATTTTGCACCCAAAAAGAAAAATTTATCTGGGCTACAGCCCCTGAATTAACTTGCCTCGCCTGTCGTTCGAGAGCAATTCTTTCGACATTAGTCGGTTTATGTTTTCTCAGCGTCCATTATAATTTTGTTATCATTTTAGCTTGAACATATGGTTGTGTTTTTAGTCACTTTGATGTCACTCTTCATAAAAGTTTTCACATTTTGCCAGATTTTTCATTATGTGTATATTTGATGCGTAACTTTGTTTCTAATTCTTTGTTTCTAGTTTACGACTCCAAAAGGCTTTGTGATTTTTAGTTGTTCTCAAACCGAGTCCTGAGGCCTTTTTCAATGAGATTAATCGGTTGACCAATTTGTCGTCTGACCTCTGACCTGTTAATCCCTTTTTGACGAAAAGGTAATAGTGTAAAAAAATTGTTTTCAACTGAATGGGATTTAATTCTTTCACTGATTGAGTTACTCAGTTTAGTGAATGCGGCGGAGGTCAAAAGAGCAAAATCATAGGAAACGGGATAAACCGATAAAGCCCGGTCATTATATCAAAATGTATTAGGTTATTAAAGTTCGTTACAGCGATTGCTAGCTGGTATTAGTATTAATCTAACTGAAACTGCACATCAAATTAGAACACTTTTTGGCACTGTCTATTCTGTTTCAATCCCGATTTGTCCTCATGGGGTTCAATGGCGGCGGCTATTTTCCGGCAATCCAGCGGCTATGTTGATGGCAGATGACAGGAGTCCCTCGTCATTGGTCTTTTTATTGTTAGTTTTGAAAGCGTTTTTCCAGCCGCAGTTGATTTCAGCATAAATGAAATCAAATAGCAAAAAAAAATTTATTTTGAGCAGAAATAACTATAACCTGGAACAAATTAAATTACTGGCTTAAGTTCTCTTAAGGATTTTTTGTGGAGACTCTCATAGCAACCCATAGATTGGGCTGGCATTATTGTTTTAATGAGATTTTGGCTCGTTTTTTGAGTGGTCAGTTGGGTGTCAGGACAAAATTCTCAAGGCTAAATTACTCAGTGTTTCAATTTATACCCAATGTGTAACCCTATAGTCAAAAATATCATGTAGCCTAATTAGCATTATTATGCCCAAGCGAGATAATTTGTATTATATATAATTTAGGATGATCGCGAGTTTTGCCCTTCAGTTGCCCATTGGACTTGAAATTTAACTATCTCAACCAAACATTAGATGAAGTTGATCATGGAAAGTTCGGTTTTAAAAAAGCTTGGCTGTAGTACAGACTAATTTGTGATCGGACTATCGAAAGTAAAAATCAAATGGATTATTTGTGTACAATGGCATTGGGTATTTCGGCAAAGGGAACAATTTCTCGTAACCTCTCAGTTTATATTAAAAGTTGTATTGTATTTAAAAGTTGCTCGTGGTTTAGACGAGAACCTGAATATCAAAGTGAGTGACTTCGGCTTTGCGACCTTCATTGAACATGACGAGGAGTTGACGGAACTGATGGGCACTCCCGCCTATCTGTCCCCAGAGGTGCTAAAGTGCTCAATGCGCATGGGAGGCATCGAGGGTTACGGTAGACCGACAGATGTGTGGGCGTGTGGTGTGGTCATGTACACGCTATTATCTGGTCAGCCTCCCTTCTGGCACAGGAAACAGATGATGATGTTGAGGATGATCATGGAAGCCAGGTAAGTCAGTCGGGAAGGTTTCAATCGTGACCCATTAGTATCTTTCGAAAAATTTCGGAGCTATTCTGTTCCCCCTTACGTCGTCCGCCAGGCGCGCGTGCTGTTTTTTAGATAGTAACGTGCTATATAACACATAGTCTGTAAGTGGAGGTCGTAAAAACACTGGGAGACAGAATAGGTCCGAATATTTTGTGTTAGAGAGTTCGTAAAAGCTGGAGCAATGATAGAAGGAATCTTCTCAAGAAAGAATTTAATCTCGTGTAAAAATAAGAATAAATGTCTCTAAGCCTCTTTGGATTTATTATTGAGCTCTCCTTTTACTTTGATATGTAAGGGTTGATGTATATTTGGTGACATGGTAGCACTATCTGTAAACGGAACAAATACAATTGACATTGAGTTTAGTGGTAGTATCCAATATCCCAATAAAGTTAACAATCGGATTGAATTCGCAAACGCTGTAAGAGTGTAAAACTTGTTGGTTCAGGCTGTGCCCATCTTGATTTTGTGCATTGCGTAGCAGCTATTCTGTGAATAAGTGTTAGGCTCCACCGGTATTGCAGAGTACATGAGTAGTAAGATAATCTGCCATATGCTTGTAGGGGGGGGGGGGTTCGGACCCCCCCCCCCCCCCCCCCACAAGACTTTTTACCACCGAAAAACTGATTTTCTCTTTGTGAAACAAAGTTTTTTGGCTAAGTTTCGCCAGCCTGTGAGAAGTTCTTGGGTTAAGCAGTCTGGCGAAACTTATCCAAAAAACTTTGTTTCACAAAGAGAAAATCAGTTTTTCGGTGGTAAAAAGTCTTGTAGGGGGTGGGGTCCGAACCCCCGCCCCAACAAGCAAATGGCAGATTTCCGCTGTGGCAATGTTTGCTGTATATAGAATAAGGTGTTACCTAAGTTCTAGACTCTCACTAAATGTTTTTGGTGAAAACATAAAAAATCCAATATAAGACACCAGAGGCCAAAAAATTTCAAAAATTTGAAAAATTTTTTCGAAAATTTTTCAAAGTTTTTCAAAGTCTTAAAATTGTCTGAAATGGATTTTGCGCTATGAAAGAGCACTCAAAAGTGATTTTTTGTTGACTTCACTTTTTTTCACCTATGAAGTATGGGGGTCAAAACATAAAAATTTAGAATTTTTTGAAAAAAATTTTCAAAATTTTTAAAAGTCCTAAAATGGTCTGAAATGGATTTTGCGCTATGAAAGAGCACTCAAAAGTGATTTTTTGTTGATTTCACTTTTTTCACCTACGCAGTATAGGGGTTGAAACACACAAAATTTCAAATTTTTGAGAAAAAAAATTCCAAAATTTTTTGGAGTCCTAAAATGATATGAAATGGATTTTGCGCTATGAAAGAGCACTCAAAAGTGATTTTTGTGGACCTCTTTTTGTTCAACCAAGTAGGACCGCAACAACTGAGTTTCTGGAATGGTCTGAAATAAGTCAAAAAGCAGTCAGAAGCAGTTTTTATTGACAATACTACTGCAAATGTGCAGTATGATGTTGAAAGCATGTTTTTATTTTTTGTATGCATTTGTAACTAAGTATATTTCTATCTAAACAAGTAGGTATGTTTGCATGAATGAGTTAAAAAATGTATTTTTTTGTCTGAATGAATAATTGAAAGAAATGGAAGAATGAAAATTTTATGTATAAAATTATTCGTATTCATGTATATAATAATGAAAGTATAAATGAAAGTTTATATTTGTTTTTATGTAAATATAATTGTGCTTAAGTTTAATAATATATTTGTATGAGTATAAGCTGGAATGTATGTTTTTGTGTAGATATTGTAATTGTGTGTATATGTCAAGACGTTTATGGTTTTGTGTGTATGTTTTTCTATATGTATGCGGTGTAAAGTGTGTACATATGTCTGAATGTGTTTGTATTTATATGCTTGCAAGTCAGACGAGGGAGAGAGAGAGAGAGAGAGAGAGAGCGAGAGAGAGAGAGAGAGAGAGAGAGAGAGAGGGAGATAATTCCCTGGAGGGCAATTGAATTGCCTAGAAGAATGTTATACTTGTCTCCACGATCCAATAATATTATATCTTGCAAACAGCTTTTGACCTTCAGCGTTGATACTCTGATATTGACAAGCAAAATGTCACAAAAGAAGACGACAACAATTTTTTGATGTTCTGAGCATGCTCTTTTGAAAATTTTTGAATTTTCTTCACCTATCTAGCTACTATATTAAAAGCTATCAAGATTCTCTAGAGAAAAAAAATTAAATTTGCTTTTCTCTTTTAATCCTTGGCAAGAAAATGAAAAAAAGTTGAAACACAGTAGACAAAAACAATTATTTGATGTTCTGAGTATGCTTTTTTTAAAAGCAGAGATTTCTCCACACTTATTCAGCTACCTTTTTAGGAATGAGCAAGATTATTTTCAGGAAAAATGTATTTGAGATAAATTGATGAGAGATAAACAATAAAGTGAGCTAAGTAAAAAAAAGAATAAATTCTGTAAAAAAACCCGAAGAAGATGATGGGAAAACTATGATATGCAGGAATAGCTGCACTTTTTAGTTAAATAAAGTAGAACGATAGGAATTCATCAGGAGCTTGAACCAGACAAATAGTCTAACGATGTACAAGAAGAGTAGTTTGCACTGGAACTGTAAAAAATTGCTAAATTTTCAGATGTTCATGAGCCACTTGATCAATTGGGCAAGAAGGAACACAATATTTGTATCTGCGGGGGGTTGCTAGAAACAGCTTCGATAGTGTATAATTCTTGTTTGCGTATTGGGAACAACACTAATGGATAATGCGTGCTGGGACTGAAATCTTAAACAAAAGCGAATAGCTTCTTCAGTAAATGGTTCCAACATACTCAATATACTCAACTAATGAACACTGGAAGTAAGATGATACCAGAGCACCTCAAGCAAACAAAAATCGAATGAGTTCACTAATGTTCTTTTTAGAATCAAATTTACTGTGCATTCCGTAACCCAGTGTTAATATTTTGGATGACTTATTGTTCTGTCGACGTTTTAAAATAACATAACCGTAACGATATTCGATAGAGCATCAGAAAGAGGTACATCCAAGGGTATTTGAAAAGAGCATAGTCTATATAAAATATAATTGGGCTAATAAGCCTGGCGAATATTTCGGAATCCAACACAACACTACTGCTACCTACTACTGCTACTACCTACTACTACAACCTGCAACTACTATCTACAATTAGTACCTACTACTACTACTGCCTGCTAGTACTGCCTGCAACTGCTACTAGATACTGTTACTCACTACTATAACTACTTATACCTACCACTACAACCTACTTTTTTACCTTCCAATATTACTTGTTTTACTAACTATCTACAACAATGTGTTTTTGTTTTTCTAAAAAATGAAAACAATTTGTTTCTCTCGACACTCATTAACATAAACAACAGAAGTTTTTATCCATGTTAAAGTAACGTGTCCTGACTGACGCAGACCGACAGACTTTATCCGCCAATTTTTTCAAAAAATCATCAAGTGTTTGAAAGTTTTTCAAAGATATGAAGAACTCTTAAAGGCATTGTTACATACATTAACTCAGCATTTTTCAACCTAAAGTTAATTTTCTGAATTAACAGTTTAAAAAATCCATAGTATGATATATGAGGTGATATTTAATTAATAAAAAGTAATGTAGGGTATTTACTGTTTAGCGAACAAGTCTGATTTTTAGAACTTCAAATAATTTTTATTGCATGTTTTTTTTGAGGTGCAACTTTTTCGTGTAGTTTCTGATACTTGTGACGGATCAGTCAAAAGTTTTTTTGTTCAAAAGCTGAGTTTTTGTTTACTCAGTGCATGACGTCTGATTCCATTTGCAATTAATTGAAAGATATGAAAATTAATCTTTTTTAACATTCTTATTTAAAGGATTGTATAGCGTATATATTGAGTGCTTCACAATGACGCTGCACTATGTCTATTTAAAATATCAAAATCATAGACATATGTTTGTTTCAAAAAAATCTATATAGTTTACCTAAATGGAGTCAAATAATTTACAACGTACCTACACTATCCAAAAAACTGAGGTTTAACTGCTTATAGTTGTTTTCATATGTTTATTCAGAGTCATTTGTTATTTCAATTGTCAGATATTACACAACTTCCTCTGAATCCTTAGGTTTCAACTTTTTGCATAGACTGAAAACTGCTGGGACTGCTTGACAAAAACGATGTATTAGTTAAGTTTCATATTAACCTTAGCTTGGGCTCAGGATTTGTTCTCAGCTAAGACTGTAATTGTGAACTTGCATTTCATCGAAAGTTTAACGCTACATGATTCTTTAAAATTTTGTTGTATTAACTTCATAATTTTATTGAATTTCAATTAATCCTTGTTTATCTAAAGAAAATGAAAAATAAATTAACCTCATCAAACGTTTCTTAGCAAAATTGAGTGGAACAGTCTTGTGGGGATTTGAGAGCTCAAACAAAAACCTTAAATTTAGGGGTCTAGGTAAACAAATTTGTTTGTTTTGAAAGGCTGCTTACACTAAATGGACACCTAATGGTTCCAGAGATGTACTTTTTAGGGAATTTGAGACAAAATTCTTGTTTTTTAGTGTTCGAAACTCAACAACCGGAGACGGTATGGCTTTGGATAAGCAAGTATATTAAAAATGTGAAACATGGCCGACCACTTTACATAAAAAGTTGAACCATTGAGTTCGAGTTCGAGTTTGTGATCTAAAAATAGTCTCCAAGCATAATTGACTTTTTTAAAAAGACTTCTTTTTTAGTATTCAAAACTCAACAATATGCAGTATGGATTTCGATAAGCAAGTATATTAAAATGTTGATGCTTGGTAGATCATTCTACGTAAGAATTGAAGTTTTGAGTTTGTGTTCGAGTTTGTGATCTAAACACACTTTTCAAGGATAATTGACTTTGAAAAAAGACTACTTTTTGTATTCAAAACTCAATAATCGGTAACCGTGTTACTTTGAATTACCAAATATAATAAAATGTGAAAATGTGAAAATTTGGCCTATTGCTCTATTTAAAAGTCAAAATTTGAGTTTAGTTTGAGTTCGTGATCTAAAAATAGTATTCATGGGATAATTACATCATAATAGTTGAGATCTGTTACATAGTTGCGAACGCAAAACAGTTGAAACACGTTCTCACAATTTATTTACACTACAGCTCTATGTGTGTCAAAGAAGCGAAGGAGACTTTCTGGTTTTATAAGGTTTTTGATATAGTTTACTATGTTATATAGACTAAATTCACATGGTCTATTACGCAATCTTTACTGCACGAGTTCTACAAGCATTCCTGAAGTGTATTAGTTTGCATTGTTTTATAGAAGAGTACAGAAAAAACACATGATTTTCCTGGGTGCTAGGAAAATTGACTGACGGGGCGTTTAGCCGACAAAGAAAAAAAATGAGAAATTTAGCTGACAGTTTTTATCATAATTGGTATTAAAAGTGTGATTGGTTTATAAATCAGTAGTTCGGTTGTGATAGATTCATATCAAGTCCCACAGGCCGTTGAGGCATGGCCATGGCCCGAGAGGCATGGCCAGATGCGGTTAAATATGGTCCGACCACGGATAGACCTTGGTTGCACTAGTTGATAAACAAACTTCAGTAGATTTGTCCGCTTACGGAATAGTGTTTTAAATTGGTCAATCATAGCTTCAGAATAGGTTTCATTGCTCATTTTACTTAAATTGCTGGTTAAATTTTTCATTTTTTGGTTGTCTATAAACACCCTGTCAGCCAATACGGCGGCCACCGGTTTTCCAAAATTAGAACAGTGTTGACATTTTTTACCAATAATCCTTGAAAAGAGAGGTCAGTGCAACTCTTTAAATGATTAATTTTCTCTTAAAAATGTTCTGCTAATGAACTTCTGCTAAAGATTGCAAAATAACTAATGTAGAGATACTTTTAAGTTATGACCACATTAAGTAACAGTTAAAACAACTAACTTTGATTTTTGCTACCATCAAAAACTGTCGATACCGAGAGTAGAGATCAAATTAGGCGCTCTGATACCATCGTCAAACTGACAAGTGTATTTCTAAAGTCAATTTGACCGATTTGGAAAAGTTTCCAGCGTTAAAACCCTGATACCCATTATGCACCAAGTTCAAAGTTTAAATTATTTAAAGCTTTTGGAAATTGGTGTTTCACTTTTCTTTGTGTTAATAAGTATTCTTGGCTTTGTGCACTTCGTTTTGATGGTATCTTTCCGAAGAGGTCTCTATGTTTTCAAACG
Organism: Convolutriloba macropyga; assembly: GCF_964194025.1. Classification (NCBI taxonomy): domain Eukaryota; kingdom Metazoa; phylum Xenacoelomorpha; order Acoela; family Convolutidae; genus Convolutriloba; species Convolutriloba macropyga. The sequence continues at coordinate 59,674,355 of NC_134473.1, forward strand.
TTTGTTTGTTATGAATCCTATGAAGATTTGACTTGAGTTCTTTCAACTTAGTCAAAGAAAAAACATTTAACAAAAAGACTAATTTTGATTATAAAGGCAATTAGGCTTATTTTTGATTTCCAGGTTTTTTAATGCAGTATTTTAATTTTCTCTCAGCTTAATCGATGTGAGAAATATGTAAAACTGCATCTTTGAGAAAAGTTTTGGGTGGAACTTTAATAGTGCGTATTTTGCTAATTGCCACCATTGTAACTTAAAATGATTTGTATCCTCTATAACAATAAGATGGTAGAATCATTATGTACAAGAATAAGTGTCTTTTCAAGATTAATCATATAGCAATACCTTAATCTTCAATAAAGCTTTTTTGATCTGCAATTTACGCTATGAATCAGTGGTCTCACAGGTAGTATGAAAACATTCTTTTCGTGGCGCTCAAAAAGAAAACCACTAACGGAACTGCAAAATAACAAAGGTAAGAAAAGAAACGTTTTCCACGTTAAATTTGTTTTTTGTTTAAAAGACTTAAAATAAAACAATGCCTAGCTGACATAAAAAAAATTTAGATTATACAAACCATTATATAAAAAATCGTTGACAATCAAACTGTTTATGTGCAAGCTGATTTTTTATTGCTACTTTATCAAATTTGTACTTTTAAGACATCAATAGTTTGCCTTGAAGAAACTCAAAAGAGAACGGACAAGTATTCACTTCTTGCGTTCATCGGAAAATTCGTTCTGATACGTTAAATGCTTACTTTTCATAAGACCATAGCCTTATGGATTAACGAAGTATTGCGTTCGCGTTAATGAATACTTAGGTTTTAAAACTTTATGAATTACTTAAAAAACATACTGAAATACTTCATATTGACACATAGCTTTAAAAGCTACTGAGTGAATTCTGTGAAAACTAAATGTTCCATGACAAACACAAGTTGTTGCACATGTATACAGAAAACACTAGTGTATACTTACGTCTATGGTTCAGGTTGAGCCTTTGAGCAAAACATGTTTGTTATCTACTAACAGAAAACGCGAGCAGAGGGTTTCTTATCATTCCTCAAAATAAACCACGTCATAACTAAGCAAAATCAATACTATTGTACAAATAACTTGGCATTAAAAGTACGACTTAGAACCAGTTACTATATAACCTAGAAGCAATTGTAACCATGAAAGTCAAACAATAAGGCCAATAGTTGAATTTAAAAGAATTTGATTTGTCCTGTTTATTCAATTGTTTTGTTTAAGTTAACGTTATTTTGCTTAACTGGAGCACACTTTGGGTCGAAATGTATTCCGTAATAAACAATTGCAAGCCTATGTACTCACTCCCCTTTTATCTCAACGTTATCTCTCAGTAGAGTACATGTATATACGCCTTCCTGATCACAGGCTAGAGAATACTTAAGCAAAATAATAAAAGTGCTTTTAGCCGAAAATGTTATGCAAGAATTTTGCAGAGCAGACTGAACTTCTCATACGCAAAGTGCAATTCTTCTGCTTTATGCCTAGCAATCAGATCAAAACCCTGAAATGTCAACGTCCGAGGTACTTAGGAGAAACTTCAATCTATTTTACAAATGAAAACGAATAAGATTTAGTCTAACAGGAATAACAACTGAGGCCTCCTCGAAATGTTATAGGTATTCATTGGAAACTGTTTGGCGAATTAGGCTAATAGAACGAATGCTAACATCTCAGCCAACAGTTTGAATTTACTTTTAACTGAATGACTTGCTTCTCAAAATAACATTTTAGCGTTTTCATTCTTGACTGGTATTCCATTAAGTTAGTGTATGCCAAAACCCAAACTCAACTGCCGGTTTGTAACTTATAATGTATCATATCCTAACGCAATTTGAAGGCTCATTTCAGCGCACAATTGTCTATCAAACTCGATTTGAAAACAATATTGCCTTTATACAACAAAGGAAGGACAGTTCAATTTCAAGCTGGACTACCTTCGATCATTGCCTCATACCCAAAAAATTTATTGACTTTATTTCTACATTACCTAATATAACCGAAGAAGAAGACTTTATCAACAACTCAACCCCCTCGGAAACTGAAGTAACTTCTCAGCATATACCCAAACCTTTGACTTCTGACATAGGATCACTTCCCATGGACATCAAGAGCATTTTGCGCAGTTACGATTTCGAAAGTATGCCCCTCTTCAGGAGCCATGAAGAATACTTCGCTGCTTTAGAAGATTTGGAAAATCTGTGGAAAAAGTTTGAATAATGCAGTAATGAAACCAAACTAACCACTATTCACGCTAAAATTGATCATACTACATCATCCACATCCGATGATAACAGAAAGACTGTGATATCTTCCATCTTAGAACGGTTCCCTAGTCTTCTTGAAGAAAACTCAAAAAATGAAGAAAACTTCCGGAAAATTAGCACTGAGCCGTCGTCTAACAAAGTTCCACAGAAGAGGAGACGTTTTCGTGTAGTTCGAGGATGTGTACTTCACAGTGGAAATTTTCCAAAAAGAATGATATTCGATGAAAACGTGAGGTGTTCATGTGACAATAACATTTAGAACTGAAAAAACTCTTGTTGATTAAAGCTTTTGAACTAGACGTTGGTTTTCAGTATTGAATTGTTTCCATTTATAACCTTTTACTTGAAAGGCTCTGCATTATTAAACTTCATTGCGTATGCTTATTATCCAAAATTTAGTAGTTGCAAAACCACTCCTTTATATAACAATTTGTTGATTCAACATTATCCACGTCAGAGAAACAGTAAACAGTGTTCGGCCTGTTCCATGGAGTAGAAAGTCAGAAATTTGTTCCCCAGAGGAACCCCCAACCGTAAATTATTGTTCTGAAATTGTTGAAACGGATACGCGCAAGAGAGTAGACGATATAAAGAGCTGACGTTAGAAAACACCGCAACTTGTTTTGATTTATGGAGAGCCGAAATCAAAAAGTTGCTGTTTAATTACCCTAATTTGTTAGTTGATTACTAAAAAAGTACCTGAGTGGGTTAATTGGTCTCATGTTCGGTTATGATAGTTTCATATCAAGTCCCAAGAGCCGCTGAGGCATGGCCATGGTCCACGATGGTTTCAGGATAATTATATTTTAATTCGCTTTCAGTGTCTATACTAGGAGATACTAAATTCTCGGTTCTCACATACTCGGTTATGATTGGGGAAAATTTTTATAGTCTCATTTGAGAAGCCAATTTAATTGGCCACAACATTTATCTTAAATTATCAACTAATAATCTAAAATAAAATGTCGGGTCTCTTTAAAATCAGCTCTTTTCACTTCGTTTCTCTTACAATTTACTGGTTGAAACAAAAATCCAACCTGACCACTTGATTTTTATGAATAAAAATACCTATATTGTGAGA
>NC_134473.1:59685434-59812559 GCF_964194025.1 Convolutriloba macropyga
ATATCTCTCAGACAGCAGAAAAAAATCATTTGCTTGACTCCAAATGACAATCAGATTATAGTATTTTTCAACAGAGCGCGAGATTATTCTCTAACAAGAAAAATTTTGTTCAACAAAAATGAACAAATTGTTCCAACGTCTGAACTAGCGCTGCACCGACGCCACGTTCAGACTCCCTTTTTGCAGCACAGTCTCAAAAAATTACATCTCAACAGCCACGTTTTTTCCAGAAAAGCGAGATGGCTTCAAGGCTTTCATCGCAGATGGCTTCAAGGCTTTCATCTCCCTTTTTCACTTCCAGCTGTACGTGAAAAACAAGCAGGACTCCCACCAAGAAGACAATGGGCGAAATAAAATTCCTAGGTTTATGTCAAAAACATTGTCACTGGAAGTGAGCTAGCTAACGAGCCAACTGTTGATTGGCTTCCAAAGGGTTTTCACTTATAAGATTTATATATTATGTCTTCGAACACACCAAACTTAAAAAGTATTCATTCAACTAGCAATTACAGAAAACTAAACTCCAGCTGTTTGTTAAAAACAAAAGATAAATTGTTATATTAAGGGTTTCGATGGTTTTGAGTTCTGGTACATGAAACCGTTGCCTGTTGAAAGCAAGGCATGAAAACGCGAAAAAAGTCCCAACCTTTTGTTTTGTTTTACTTCAATTTTTTGTTTGAGCACCAACTTTCATTCAGCTGAATCAAATAGATGATGCCGATTCTGGCATAAGGACATTAGCATTTGAAGAAAAGAGAAAAAAAGACCTCCATGGCGTTGTTTCTCTTCTCAAACTCAGAATTGTTGACTTCCGAGGTAACACTTTTTTGTTCAAGTGAGTGTCAGAGTGTTTATGGTCAATTTTCGCTTGTCGGCTTCACAATGAGTGTAGGATAGCAGTTTTAACGATTTTGGTTGCAGAAATTTTACCTATCCAAACTTATGGGCAATTTTTTTGTGAAACAAGACACGATTCCACAGCTCATTATTAATTATTTTCAGAAAGAGTTCTATCTCTTCTTCAGCGACTTGCAGGAAAAAAATCACTTTTTAAGATACTTGGAAATCTAAAAAAATATTTCAATTTAATGACGTCCCACGCGAAGAGATATGTAACGACAAAGAGTGCTTTGATAAAGCCGTCCCTAGACATCATCGCAAATATGACTGCAAAAATGTTATACTGGTGGTAGAAACAAATGGTTGGATACAATTGAAATGAACACAGGAGCTCAACATTACAAATGAACTTATAATGCTATCCAAAACTCTACGTGACATTCATCAGACTGAATACCAAGGAAACCAATTGAATTATCTCCATTACTCAGTAAGCCTGCAAATTAGAAAAAGCTGAACAAAAGGTTATTTGATTATTGATTCGGATAGGCTTTGAACGTCAATGATCTCTCACTAATTGAATGTTTTTTTTTCCATTTTTTTTGCATTCCCACTCAGAAAAAAGTCACATCGGGTCAATTAGAAACAAAAATGAAGCACCTGCCTATGCTTAAGCGATAGAAAATTACCGTAAACCAAAATTCAAGTTCAGTTTAGGGCAACCTTTTTATCCTGTTGTTGACTGGCGCCGCGTTGAACGCGCTGTCTAGAGTTTTACCGATAACAAAAACAAATAGAAAGAAAGTGAAGACCTTTGTAAGCATCATTTCAGACAAAAGGTAATTATTCCGATTTTTTATTGGTAATACAAAAGACCAACCTCGTGTTTGTCAGCTTTTTAATAAAATGTTTCAATAAAAACAGATTTTGCTTATACAGAAGAACAGTCTTCATCATTACCAACTCCTATTACTCAAGATATAGATCAGCAAACGAAATCAGAAGTGAAAAAGCGATCAACCCTCTGAAGCGAATGAATATATCAAAATCAGTCAGCAAGTGTCAGAAGAGAGACAAGGTTTAAAAAAAATAAAAAATTGAAAGAGCCAAATACTGGAGTAATTAACCAAATCCATGTTCCGGTAAAGCAAGGAGATTGCTAACGGAGTTTTCAAACGCTGCCGATAATCTCTGTAATTTAAAACAGTCAACGAAGAAACTAAAAACAGTCAACAAACAAGCTGTAATATAAAACAGAAAACAGAGAAATTAAAACAAAAAGCAAAAACAATTGGACTGATAACGAAGAAACTAAAACTTGTTGATTTTGGGGTTATCGTTTTTTTAGATATCAACGGCATCTTACTGAATTTGTGCCTGTGTTTGATGTCTGTGTTTGTATCTGTGTGAATTGTGTCTGTGACTTCATACCTGTGTCAGTGTTTCAATGTGTCTGTGTTTCATGCCCTGCAAGATGAAATTATTTTATGAGCAAATTAGAAATGAGCAACCAGACTACAAAGATTCAAGCAGAGTGGCCGAGGGATTTGAAAAACAGGAGCTGCTAGCGACTATAAGAGGAGCATTAACAAAAAAGAGAGCAAACTCACCGGCTCGAGAGTTCGAACTCACCGGCTCGATGAATGATATTCTACGACGCTAAGTCTTCAATTAGCACTGAATTAAAAAATATTTGGATGGATAGCCAAAATGGATAAGTCAAATTGGCCCAGTTGAAGAAAAAGTTTCAGAGCACATAAATCAAAGAATGCCTACAAAAAACAGTTAAGGAAAAAATTTTCCAGGCTGAACGTTGAAGCAGAAAAGGTTATTGAACATTAGGGTTATTGAATGTCACTTATCACCTGAAAACACGAAAAAATATGTACCCGACTGCTTTGAAGCGTTTAAAAAAAACAAAACAAAAAACGAAAAATCTGGACTGATAAAAGAACAGAGTTTACGTTCGTATTCAAATTTTTGTGCAATTAAAATCACATTAGTTTACATGCAACTGAAAACAGAACCAAGTCGGCATTTGCAGAGAGGGATATTAGATTGCTCAAAACATTATATACGAATATTTGGAGGAAAATGAATTGCGTTTTTGTTAATGATTTAAAAAACTTTTAAAAAAGAAATAAACACCCATGTTAATCCAGTTACCAAACTAGCACCCAAAACAGCGGAATACTTTTATTTTGGTTAGCTTTGAAAGATGCAAAAATCTATAAGCTCAAATTTGAAGAAAGTGACTGAGTGCGCATAGCAAGCCGGACGAAGATTTCAGAAAGAGGTCTACACAAATACACAAAACTATACAAACGAAGCGTTTATTGATTTTAAAACTGCCAAAAGGAGTTCAACCACCAATATCCTTGTAAAAGTCAACATGATTAAATCTAATGTAATAATCTGCGAGCTGGAGATAGTCAAAAAAAGGCGCCTGTTTCCAAAGACTAAAAAAGCGAGTCCCGGAAAAAATCACAAATTTGAGTTTTAATCCATCGACGGTTATTGCTGGTGCCAACACAAAGCCTTCGTTCCGCAATCAGTTACCTTAGCCCCTTCGTATACGTTAATTTGGGGTTCGCAATGGAATTACGCATCAACGTTGATGACACCTTAGGAAAAAATCAAAAAGTGTTTTTGACGAATTGGATCAACTTTCGATCACAATTTTGCGTACCGTTGTGTTGAAAAAGTTTGAATTTGATTTTGACAAAATTTTTCAAATGCCGCTTTTGCCAATTGAACTGAATGAGGGTTTCGCCTCTGGAAAAGCAAAGTTTCTAGATTTCTCTGCCTCAAGGTTATGATTATCAGGAGATGAAAACATTCAAGTAGAATACGACGAAAACAAAACATGCAATAGTTTTTTAAAAAAATAATATCGCAGTATACCTAACACGTGGTTCTCGGTAAGAATGTGTCTACAGAGACATCATATATTATTGGAGCTCTGATACGTGAGAGGCCTCGTCATCAAAATCCTTAAGTCTGGCAGATGTTTAAAGTATTGCGGTAAAAACACAGTTACACCTATTCATCGCACGAATAAAAAATATTTAGGCTGAAATTTAGGGCTATCTAACAAAATTAAAAGCAATAGAAGGATAACGACGAATGAACGAAGTAAAAATAACTTTAAAAGTCAAAAAGCACAAAATAAATGGAGGCTTAGTACATAGACCAGGCTTCGCAGTCATTGTCGAAGTTCTCCGACCGTTATCAACAGAAAAGAAACGGATTTGAAGCCGTCGCTGCTGACATTGAGTTTTTTGCCATGGCTTAACAAGATAAACTGGCTCGCTCCCAAAGAGACCGGCTAAAAGCCCAAATTCACGGGAGCTCCTCAGTTGGTAGAAGTAGCAGCAAAGACAAATTCATCCGAGCAACCGTTAAAAAGCACAGTAGCAAATAGAGCTCTAAAATAAAACGGCCGTTTGCTTAGACCGCGCATGAGACGAGGCCTCCCGGTAATCAAAAGTCAGAAGACAAAATATCGAAACCCTCATTATAAAGCAGACGTTAAAGCTCAGCTAGAAAAAACATGTCTGGCTAACCGCTAATCAAAAGGAGTCAACTAAATCTTTCAGTAAATATGTGAAAAAACATTTCAATCCTTCGGAGGCCGTTAAAAGTTGGTTGCATTTAGTTGAAAAATAACGTTGATTGTTACTTTTTCAAAATTTGTTGAACAGGAGTCTGGACCGTTTCAGTGAAAATTTTAGTTTTAAGTGAATTTATAGTGCTAGGTTGTCCCACTGCCACTGGTGCCGATTTCTCCTGAACAATGTCTTGCAATCCGTGTGTGACAGATGAAGCGTTTCTGCAAATGGAAAAAAGCTCTACTTCAATGGACACCATGCCCACAAGGGTTTAAATGAAAAAGAGTATTTGCATAGGAAGAATGAAAACTGTTTGGATAAAAAGCCAAAGTTATGAAAATTCGGCAAACCAGCGCGCAATTGCTACAGCGTTAGAACATGCAAATAAAGCAATCTGCGAGAGAATTGCCTCAAATTGCCATTTAAAAAAATTCTGTTTATTTTTTTGCTCGTGCGTAAGACATCCAGTAAGCACAATTAAACTGAGATTCTTTCTAAAGAACTTAAGATGATTTTTCTAGGCTTATTGAAACAGCTTGCAAAACTTACAAAGTAAAAATTATGAAACCAGTCAAACAAAGTTCTCGGAGCAATTGAAAGAAAATTATGAAAGTACCTGACTGTATCACTACAAAGAAATGAAATTAAAAATGATTCTTATAACAACAGAAAAGTTGGAAGATATTTTCACCAAAGAAACAAAAACTTGACTTGTAATGGCATTGTGTTCTTGAAATTTTTTAAAGCACGGTTAATTCATTCGACTACAAACATTTCGGGTTATGTAAGATAATAGAGTGCCAAAACGGGTTCGCAAATGTACGTCAAAGTCAATAACTGACAAAAAAACCATTATAATTCAATTCAATGAGGGCAACAGTTTTTTGTAAAAACGGTCATAAAAAACATTGAGTGAGGTTTCAAAACTTTTCATAGCAATTGTAGACTAGTACGAAAAATGTAACACAAGAATTTTTTGTCCTAAACTGAAAAAGGTTCTATTTTGGTGGGGAAGGTTTGATGCAGTTTCGTCAAGCAATCTCCAAGGTTTCTTCCTGTCAGAAAAGCAATCTGCGCCTTACATTAAGTTTGCCAGAACTGTATCGATAGAATATTATCCGTGTAAATACATACTGATTGAGGAAGACCAAATTTATAATCAACTAAAAAGTAAAAATAATTCGAGTTTAGATTTCCTGGTGTTCATGCCGCCGATTTCCGGGTCTTCGTCACCCAAATTACCCGTAACAGTTTTTTTAATTTTAAATGCATCAAGATTTAAATCTATCGGATCACAGTGGTTGACGCTAAATAAACGCTATCATTACCCTGTACTATCCTTTTCCGACCATTCTTTTTAGTTCCTACAAGTTTTTTTTTCGCACATGCCGCAATGTACTGGTCTACAAATGATGTTGGATAACAAGAAATAACGCAATGTCTAATAGGAAAAAGCAATGTCCAATCTCATGTGCAATAGGAAGAGTCTCAACTCTGTGGTTTATTTGATCTTGATCTTTTCCTTAGTTCTATAGTAAATGTTTCTTATCATAAATGACGTAAACTAATTGCGATTGCTGTTTGTAATACAAATTGATCAAAACTAAATTAAACATTTCCTCTACATTACATTGCATCAGGAGTCTGAAGTCTGACATACAAATCTCCAAACAAAAAATATCACTATACTGATGGAATTGAGCTATAGATCACCAAGCATGAGTTGACAAAACAGTTTAAAAGTATTGTCAGGAAGCGGTGAAAAATGTTTGCTCAAAGATGTAGAACTAATTAGTGATGTACCTTGTTTTATGTGACGCCGATGCTATTTTGTTTTTGATTCGTGATGGTTTGTTTTTGATAGGTACACCAAAGCAACAGGGAATCGAGAAATGATAACCCCATGTGCGATGAATTTTTTTGTGTAGGTAAGATGATCAACTGAAAACGGCTTTGGACAGATGTTATCGCTGCAGTACCACATTGAGAAACCAACTATCACCCTGCCAAATATTTCCATATCTGGTTTGTCAAATGTTACAACAATACGTACAACTGTCAACAAGAAGAGCAAGCGATCGATAACCATACGAAAAAATATTCAACTTTGTTGGAGTTTCGAAACGTTGGTTCTACTTTGCAAAAAAAAGTTTCAAAATCTTTTGAAATTTTTCTGAGTGTCAAAGATTGCTTTCATACATGGTCTCAACATGTTGTTAGAAGTAAAATCAAACTAGTATTGAAAGCCAACTAAACCAAAGTAAATAAAATTACAGAAGCAGTTGACTGAAAGCAACTTGTAGGTAACTAATTTGTGGTATATATATGACTGCTATAATGACTTTTAGAACTTCTTACTTCTTCTGTGTTATTGGTTTTCCTAATTGTTTTGAATTGCGATTCGAGTCTAGCCTCTAGTCGAATCTCGTTTGAGGTTTGAGTATGTTAAACCTACTGGTGTTTTAATCATTTGATCAACTTGTAACGGCATAAAATGAAACTCAACTGCGAATGGGGTGGTTAGGTAGATTTTGGTTGAAATTTCAATCCACTTGGTCTTTATTAAGTTTAAATATTTTTAAAGACACATAGGTTCCTGTTGAGCTCTTCTTTACGGCTAATCTTCCAAATTGTTTTTTTTTACTAAAAGATCCAAAAGGAAATTATTTTACTCAGCGTCGTTCAATATTGCGCTTTCCATTTTGAAAATCTTGAAAATAAATACACGTCTCAGCATTGTGAACCAATTTTAAATCTTTTGTAAAAAATTTTACTGTGGCCGTTTGCCAACCCAACAATATATTGTTTAAAGTTATCAAAACTCCCGAGAAACAAACCCCACATTTCGCTGTCATCACCGCAATTAAAGTTTGTGAGCAAAAAAATGTTGCAAAATTGTCTTAATTAAGAAAACGTGGTTACGATTGCTGAGCTTTTTGCTGATTACGATCGCGGTTGTATGAAGATCTGCGGGAACGAATTAGGGCAAAAAAATAGGCAGATCAGGTTTAAGAATTTTTGGACCCAATGGAAAATCAGCTTCACCATTAATTATTGTCTACAAAGACTCCCCGAAAATTGTCAAGCTATTAATTGCAAATGAAGTTTTTCTTCATTATCTGACAAAAAATGCAGTCAGAGAACGGTTGTTGTGAAACAGTGTTGTGTCAGAGAACGGTTGTTGTGAAATTTGGCCGTTAATCACGAATTCTACTCTTGGAGGGGTGAAACTATTCAATAACTCGTTTATAAATAAGTGCAATTTTTCGCGTTTGAATTGTGCCTATTTTGAATTGATCTGACCAGAATCACCATTTTCTATTCGCCTTTCTGGTGAACAACTTTTTCTCTAAAAATTTTTCTGACCACACAATGAGAAGAAATTAAATAAATAAATGGTTTTTGGTTAAAAAACATTTTCATGTAATTTGAAGAGGGAACAATTCGAATAACTGATATCATTCTAGACCCTGGATAAACACAAGCTTACTCGGAGTGTCCTATTATTTCTTATTCTGTCCGAAAACGCAGGGAAAATAGCTTTAAAATATAACTTTTTTCAAGCAATAATCCAGCAGCTAATGATTACTCAGTAAACAAAACCGGAACTACTTTCCCGAAGAAATGAATTTATTGGCGCCACTTCTAAACAACGGGCACCTCAAAAACACGCGGATAGTAGTAAATAACATTAGAAACCAGAAAAACTTAGAATCTGCAAATCCTCACAAATAAACAAAAATTAATCTCAGAAGTTCGGACTGAAAAATTTGTCGCGCCCTTAATTTTGGGAAGACAAAAACCGGGGCGACCAAATGTATTTGCAGGTGGATAGGGTAACCTGTAAGCTATTCACGGGCCGAAGGAACAGAATTATCACACATTCCCAGTTTTGGTTATTGAAACTTGTCGTGTGAAATCATTTTTTCTGTCTGTAGGCAAACTATTTAATGTGTTAATTATCTGATCTCTCAGATGCTTATTTAGATTCTAAAGCGATATTACGACAAATCAACAGTTTCCATAAATGGCTGAGGCATTTAAAACATTTAGATAATAGACCTTTACTATGTAAATATTGTTTTTATCCAACTAATCGGTGATAAAAAATGTTGTAAGATACTATTTCAAATATTATTCAAATAATAAAAAAATTAGTTCGAATAGTTTACATGTACTGTAATTAGAACCATTGGAAATTTTTACAAAAAAAATTGGCTGTAGGATTCACTGAAATTGATTCTGAACCAACTTTGGTTTTTTTGCGTTAAGTTCTTGCAAGAAGTTAATATCAAAAAATATTAAAAATATATAAGTTAACTGAGTTCTCAAAGAAAAGCCAGCAACAATAATATCATTTGATTGAGTCATAACGAATTTCATTTCGAGATTGAATTCATTTTCATACTGAGGATATTCCTAACTCGATTTTAAAGGATAATTCCTAACTCGAAAACTAGAATTAAAGTTACAGATTCCTTTAAGTCCTTACAGTTGTCCTCTGAAAGACAGAGAAACTAGTGGTGGCAACGAGACTATTAGTCAGTTGGAATCGGTGTTAAAGAACCAAGTCTGCGGAAAACTTGACAACCTGTTGTTGTAGCTGAGATTCTCGAGAGGCTGCAACCTTTGTTCGGCCAATCCGGACATCAAAAACGATACGGACAGCAATGAATCGTTGATTCGGTTTGGGGGAACAAAACAAAAACCACAAAAACAGGACAAGAGAAGAACACCTGTGGACCCATTTGGAGAAGTCGGAAGAGTGCCATCCTCAAAAAATTAATTTATGGGTCACAGAATCAACAATCAAAGATAACAAAAAACTTGTTCATTCGAAGAATCGAAAAGTGCCGAACCAACCAAATTGCGTCAGATACAGAATTGAGGCTATTAACAAAAAAATGATTAAAACATTTTATCTGTCTGTTGTTAAATTTATTAGTGTTTTTATTACCTGACCTCTTGGATCTGTATTAAATTTAAAAGGCCCTATTATGACAAACAAAATGACTCGCAGAGTACCATAAATGCCTGAGGCACTTAAAATCTTTAGCGTTGTTACTAGACATTTACTATGTAATTGTGAATTTTTATCAACTAATCGCTGAGTTTCAGACGTTCGATGCTATTTTCCATGTTATTTAGCTAAAAAAAATTGATCGAATAGAGTGCGTGCAATGTCTTTAAAACCATTGGGAACCTTTACAGAGAGAATTTGCCTCTAATACTGTTTTACATTTATTCTCAATCAACTTTCATCTTTTTGCGTCAGGTTTTTTCTTAACATTGAAAGCAACAAATTTTACAACTTAGTTGAACTTCCTTACAAGCGGTTAGTAGCAATACTATCATTTGACTGAAGGCCTAAAAATTAAGCACAAAATTGAATGTATGTTCACTCTAAACATATTCTTGACCTCAACCAAACCTTGAAAAACAGTACTTTGATTAAACGAGCAACTACTAGTTTTGGCGAGATTTTTAGGCACTTGAAAATTGTGTAGATAACCAGGTCTGGGAAACACTCGACAAGCGGTTTATGAAGATAGGGTTCTGCTCAGATTATTGCGCAGCCGCATAGTTTGGCCGGCCGAAACGATACGAAAGCAGGTAATCGTTAATTCAGTTTGGTTGACTAAATCAACAACAACACAAACCGGACAAAAGCAGCAACCCGGAATACAATTTGGACAAATTTTAAATTTTCAAGAGCTGGAGCTCCATAAAACTGTTTTATGGATCATAGAGTCAAACATTGAAGACGACAAAAAACTTGTTCAAGCTAAGCACCAAACAAAGCGCCTGAAATTGAAATTCGCAACAATCATGTGGAGACATGAGGAGTTACAAGAACGTCAATTGAAACATTGGACAAAACTATTAATATATTACCTTGATTACTACTGCGAGAAATACAAAAAAGTCATCGATCGAAACAAGGAATGAAGACTTCAATTCAATGGACTCTGCATTGGATTGAACCAACTGGCAAATGGTACAGTTATGTGTTCAACTAGAGGAGGAGCCACCGAGTCTTCAAATTGATCTAATTCATGCATACAAAAATACAGAAAACTGGCGGGACAAGCAAAAAGAAGCCTACAGTTGTTTTCATTCAACTTACAAATGTATCAAAATTAAAACCCCTCTACGAACAAATTATCTGAAATAATCTGAGAGCAACAATCTTCTATTTCTAGCAACTCTTCAGCCGGCGCAATTAAATAAAACAATTAATGACCCTAAAACAATTTCAGAGGATATTTGGGTTTCACAAAAAGGAGTTCAAGTATTTTAGAAAAAGCCCTTTTAAAAAAAGGAATAGCAGAGGCTACAAAATCACTCATTTGTCTTTCGGTGTCAAAACCAAATAATTGAGATTCAGATTCAGCACATCTTTGGTAAGAAACAAAACATAATTATGTTCAAGGGAATACAAAACTGGCGTAAGCACTCAATCCTGAAATTGTTGAGCTTGATGGAACGAAGAATTGTTCAAGGAACGTATTGAATCTACAAAGAAGAGAGTTGATCTAAAACAATGAAGAATTGAATCGCAAGAGCAGTTCTCTCTCAAATATATCCCCGTAAATGCGGAAAAACCAGTTGTTTCTATAAATTTTTTTTTTGATCAACCGCTTCATCTGCACTTTGCTCCGCAACAGACAAAACTACCAGAGTAACACAGTAGAAAGAATCTTTGTAATCTCCGAAAGAGCTGAGAAACTTTGTGGAGAACAAAAGAAACTGGTTCAGCAAAAGAAACCTGAAAAACGTTGCATGAGGTTGATAAGTCAACAGAAAGATTCCAAAGCAACCAATTTGAGGCGGAGGCAGCAGAAACTGGATGAAGAGGCCCTCAATGACTCCACGAACATACAACCTCATACATGTTATGACCTCAAATGATTGAGTACAAAAAATCAATCCGATAGACGTGAAATCTTGAATAGAATCCATGGATTGAAAACAGTGATGGAATTAGTTCTTCTCAACGACAGATTTATACAAACGATATGCATCTCCGTTTATATCACCTCAATCACTTGTGGTGTTAATGTGTGACCCCTTGATAAATGTTGCAAAGAAAACGGGCCGGCAGTTATATCTGGCGTACGGCATCAAAGAGCAGCACAAGCAACAAACATATTTCATAAGTACAAGGAGTATCCACCCAACAAATGTATTTGCAAACCACTCAAAGTTGCTACGTTGTTAGTTTTTAAAAAGTTGCTACCGCTATGAGCCCACAAAAACCTGGATTTTTTGCCAAAAGGACTCAATTAGCTGCTGACATCATTTGCAAAGGTGGACTCGAAAACTTCTTTCTCAGTGGAATCAAAGATTGAAATCCTCTGAAAAAAACAAGCGCAACCTGAAAGAAGAAGAATTTGCTTGGATGGTAGATGAATCAACTGAACAATGTGAGAACGATGTGCGAGAGATAATTCAAGTCTTCAACGTTGAAGAGTACGTCGTACGATGACTAAGCCTCAGAAAAATTGTTGAATGGTAAAGATATTGCTAGTATTCAAGGATATTGGTTTCCCGAGATCAGAAACATGGCTGAAGATATTGGCGCCACTTTTAAACAGCAGGAAAAGCCAGAAAGTAGCAGTAAACAGATTTTGAAGTTTAAAAAGAATTGGAATCTGTTAAATCTCCAAAATGATTGAAACTGAAAAAGTTGCGCAGAAAATCTATCCATCTTGGGAGCAACAAAGAGTTTTGCCCCGTGGTTAGGTAAATTTCTGAGCTATACAAGAACAAGCAAACTAGTCGACATCACATTCTGAAGTGTTTCTATTAGCAGTTATCTGGTGAAAAAGTGGAGATTTCCAATTTTTCCCGTTGGTAATGAAATTGCCTAAATTGTTAATTATATGATCCCTTCGATTCTTCATTTACTTGGCATTTACATTGTTAAGCTCGTATTTTAGATGTTTTTTTAAAAACTTTTTCATCTCAATCGATCTGTTTGAATAGTTTAAAAATAAGTATTGTAATAAGAACCATTGGGATTTTTTATAAAGAGCATTTGGCTCTCAGATCGAGTTTAGTTCGATTATTTATCAACATTGATCTTCAAGCATTAAGTTGGTGCTAGAAATTAATACCAACTAAACTTACAAATTAGTTTAGCTCTCCTACAACAACAATATTCTCGCTTGAGAGCAATAATCCCCTATTTCTAGTCCTTCGTCAGCCAGCGAACTTTAATAAAACAATTAGTGACCCAAAACAATTTCAGAGGATATTTGGGCTTCACAAAATGGATTTCAAGTACTTTAGAAAAATGTTTTTTTGAGGAGGGAATTGCAGAAGCTACAAAATCAATCAATTGTCTTTCAGTGAGTGTCAAAACCAAATAATTGAGATTCAGATTCAGCACATCTTTGGTACGAAACAAAACCAAGGGAATACAAAACTGGCGCAAACACTCAATCCTAAAATTGTTCAGCTTGATGGAACGAAGATTTGTTCAAGGAACGTATTGAATCTACAAAGAGCAGATTTGATCTAAAACAATGAAGAATTGAATCGCAAGATGAGCAGTTCTCTCTAAAATATATCCCCGTAAATGCGGAAAAACCAGTTGTTTCTATAAATCTTTTTTTTGATCAACCGCTTCATCTGCACTTTGCTCCGCAACAGACAAAACTACCAGAGTAACACAGTAGAAAGAATCTTTGTAATCTTCGAAAGAGCTGAAAAATTTTGTGGAGAACAAAAGAAACTGGTTCAGCAAGAGAAACCTGAAAAACGTTGCATAAGGTTGATAAGTCAACAGAAAGATTCCAAAGCAACCAATTTGAGGCGGAGGCAGCAGAAACTGGATGAAGAGGCCTTCAATGACTCCACGAACATACAATCTCATAATATTATGACTTCAATTGGTTGATTACAAAAAAATCAATCCGATATACGTGAAATCTTGAATAGAATCCATGGATTGAAAACAGTGATGGAATTAATTCTTCTCAACGACAGATTTATACAAACGATATACATCTCCGTTTATATCACGTCAATCGCTTGTGGTGTTAATGTGTGACCCCTTGATAAATGTTGCACAGAAAACGAGCCGGCAGTTATACCTGGCGTACGGCATCAACGAGCAGCACAAGCAACAAATATTTTTCATAAATACAAGGAGTATCCACTCAACAAATGTGTTTGCAAACCACTCAAAGTTGCTAAGCTGTTAGTTTTTAAAAAATTCCTACCGTTATGAAGCCACAAAAACCTGGATTTTTTGACAAAATGACTCAATTAGCTGCTGACGTCATTTGCAAAGGTGGACTCGAAAACATCTTTATCAGTGGAATCAAAGATCGAAATCGTCTAAAAAAACAAACCCTACCTATAGAAGTAGAAATTGTATGGATGGTAGATGAATCATCAGAACAATTTGAGTACGAAATGGGAGGGATAATTCAAGTCTTCAACGTTGAAGATTGCGTTGTACGATGAGTGGGCCTCAGAAAAAGCGGTGACTCGTAGAGATATCGCTTGTATTCGATGATAGTGGTTTCTCGAGATCAAAACCATGGCTGAATATAATGCCGCCACTTCTAAACAGCAGGAAAAACTAGCAGGTTGCAGTAAAAAAAATTTTAAAATTTAAAAAGAAATGGAATCTCTTAAATCTCCAAAAAGTTTGAAATTGAAAAAGTTGCGCAGAAAATCTATCCATTTTGGGAGCAACAAAGAGTATTGCCCCGTTGTTAGGTAATTTTCTAAGCTATACAAGAACAAGCAAACTAGTCGACCTCACATTCTGAAGTGGTGCTATTAGCAGTTATATGATGAAAATATGGAGATTTCCAATTTTTCCCCTTGGCAATGAAATTGCCTAAATTGTTAATTATATGATCCCTGAGATTCTTCATTTGTTTGGCATTTATATTGTTAAGCTCGTACTTTAGATGTTTCTTTAAATTTTTTTTCATCTCAACCGATCTGTTTGAATAGTTTAAAAATAAGTATTGTAATAAGAACCATTGGGATTTTTTATAAAGAGCATTTGGCTCTCAGATCGAGTTTAGTTCGATTATTTATCAACATTGATCTTCAAGCATTAAGTTGGTGCTAGAAATTAATACCAACTAAACTTACAAATTAGTTTAGCTCTCCCACAACAACAATACTCTCGCCTGAGAGCAATAATCCCCTATTTCTAGTCCTTCTTCAGCCAGCGAACTTTAATAAAACAATTAATGACCCCAAAACAATTTCAGAGAATATTTGGGCTTCACAAAATGGATTTCGAGTACTTTAGAAAAATGTCTCTTTGAGGAAGGAATTGCAGAAACTACAAAACCAATCAATTGTCTTTCAGTGTCGAAACCAAACAAATGAGATTCAGGTTCAGCACATCTTTGGTACGAAACAAAACATAACTATTTTCAAAAGAACACAAAACTGGCACAGACATTTAATCCTGAAAATGATGAGCTTGAGTAAACGGAGAACTGTTCAAGGAGCGTATTGAATCTACAAAGAAAAGAGTTGATCTAAAACAATGAAGAATTGAATCGCAAGATGAGCAGTTCTCTCTCAAATATATCACGGTAAATGCGGAAAAACCAGTTGTTTCTATAAATCTTTTCTTAATCAACCGCTTCATCTGCACTGTACTTCACAACAGACAAAACTACCAGAGTAACAAAGTATAAAGCATCTTTGTTTTCTTCGAAACAGCTGAGAAACTTTGTGGAGAAAAATGAAACTGGTTCTGCAAAAGAAGGCAAAAAAATTTGCATAAGGTTGATAAGTCAACAGAAACATTCTTAAGCAACAGATTTACGGCGTTGGCAGCTGAAACTAGCAGAAGGGGGCTTCAATGACCCGACGAACATTCAATTTCATAAAAATTTTGGCCTCAAATGATTGAGTACAAAAAAATCAATCCAATAGACGTGAAATCTTGAATAGAATCCATGTATTGCCAACAGTGATGGAATAAGTTCTCCGCAACGACAGGTTTATACAATCGATATGCAACTCTGTTAACATCACGTCAGTTGTTTGTGGTGTTAATGTGTTACTCCATGATAGACGTTGAAAAGAAAACGGGCCGGCAGTTATCTCTGGCATACGATATCAGAGGTCAGTGACAAGCAAAAACATTTTGCAAAATTACAAGAAGTATCCACCCACCAAATGGATTTGCAAACCACTCGAAGTAGCTAAGTTGTTTGTTATAAGAAGAAAACTGCTACCGTTATGAAAACCACTGCAACTTGAAATTTTTGGCCAGAATGACTCAATTATCTGCTGATGTCATTTGCAAATGTGGACTCGAAAACATTTATCTCAGAGGAATCAAAGATTGAAATCGTCTGAAAAAAACAAGCGCAACCTGAAAGAAGGAGAAATTGTTTGGATGATAGATGAATCACCAGAAAAATGTCAATACGAAATTGGAGGAATAATTCAAGTCTTCAACGCTGAAGATTGCCTGGTACGATGAGTAGGCAACAGAAAAAGTTGTGACTCGTAAAGATATCGCTAGTAATCAAAGATAATGGTTTCTCGAGATCAAAAAGATGGCTGAAGATATTGGCGCCACTTCTAAACAGCAGGAAAAGCCAGCAGGTAGCAGTAAAAAGATTTTGAAGTTTAAAAAGAAATGGAATCTGTTAAATCTCCAAAATGATTGAAATTGAAAAAAAAGCGCAGAAAATTTTCCATCTTGGGAGCAACAAAAAATATTGCCCCGTGGTTGGCTAAATTTCTGATCTATACAAGGACCAAGCGAACTAGTTGACATCAGTTTCCGAAGTGTTGCTATTAGCAGTTATATGGTGAAAAAGTGGAGATTTCCTTTTTTCCGTTAGTAATGAAATTACCTAAAATGTTAAGTAAATGATCCCAGAGATTCTTCCTTTAGTTGGCATTTATAATAGTAAGCTCGGATTTTAGATGTTTTTTGAATCATTTTCATCCTAACCGAGCTGTTTGAATAGTTTAAAAAATAAGTTTTTCAATAAGAACCATTGGAATTTTTTATAAAGAGCATTTGGCTCTCAGATCGAGTTTAGTTTGATTATTTATCAAATCTGATCTTCGTGCATTAAGTTGGTGCTAGACATTAAAATTAACTAAGTTTACAAATTATCTTAGCTTTTTTACAACAACAATACTCTCGTTTGAGAGCAATAATCCCCTAATTCCTGCCATTCTTCAGCCAGCGCAATTTAATAAAACAATTAATGACCCCAAAACAATTTCAGAGGATATTTGGGTTTCACAAAATGGATTTCAAGTAGTTTAGAAAAATGGCTTTTTGAGGAAGGAATCGCAGAAGCTACAAAATGAAGCAATTGTCTTTCAGTGTCGAAACCAAATTAATGAGATTCAGGTTCAGCACATCTTTTGTACGAAACAAAACATAACTACGTTCAAAGGAATACAAAACTGGCACAGACAATTAATCCTGAAAATGATGAGCTTGAGTAAACGAAGAACTGTTCAAGGAGCGTTTTGAATCTACACAGAACAAAATTGATCTAAAACAATGAAGAACTGAATCAAAAGATGAGCAGTTCTCTCTCAAACATATCCCCGTAATTGCGGAAAAAAAGTGTTGTTTCTATGAAATTTTTTTTGATCAACCGTTTCATCTGCACTGTGCCCCACCACATGCAAAACTAACAAAGTAACAACGTTTAATTCATCTTTGTATTCTTCAAAACAGCTGAAAAACTTTGTGGAGAAACAGGAAACTGTTTCTGCAAAAGAAGGCAAAAAAAAAATTGCATGAGGTTGATAAGTCTAAAAAACATTCCAAAGCAACAGATTTGCGTCGAGAGAGCTGAAACCGACAGAATAGGGCTTGAATGACTCCGCGAACATTCAACCTCATAAAGGTTATGAGCTCAAATGATTGAGTACAAATGAAAATCAATCCGATAGACGTGAAATCTTGAATGGAATCCATGGATTGAAAACATTGATGGAATTAGTTTTTCGCAACGACAGATTTATACAATCGATGTTCAACTCCAGTGACATCACGTCAATTGCTTGTGGTGTTAATGTGTTACTCTTTGATAAATGTTGCACCGAAAACGGGCCGGCAGTTATATCTGGCATACGACATCAAAGAGCAGTGACAAGCAACACACATTTTTAAATTACAAAAAGTATCCACCCACCAAATGGATTTGCAAACCACTCGAAGTAGCTAAGTTGTCTGTTATAAGAAGAAAACTGCTACCGTTATGAAAACCACTCCAACCTGGAATTTTTGGCCAGAATGACTCAATTATCTGCTGATGTCATTTGCAAAGGTGGACTCGAAAACATTTATCTCAGAGGAATCAAAGATTGAAATCGTCTGAAAAAAACAAGCGCAACCTGAAAGAAGGAGAAATTGTTTGGATGATAGATGAATCACCAGAACAATGTCAATACGAAATTGGAGGAATAATTCAAGTCTTCAACGCTGAAGATTGCCTGGTACGATGAGTAGGCCACAGAAAAAGTTGTGACTCGTAAAGATATCGCTAGTAATCAAAGATAATGGTTTCCCGAGATCAAAAAGATGGCTGAAGATATTGGCGCCACTTCTAAACAGCAGGAAAAGCCAGCAGGTAGCAGTAAAAAGATTTTGAAATTTAAAAAGATTTGGAATCTGTTGAAACTCCAAAATGATTGAAATTGAAAAAGTGGGGCAGAAAATCTATCCATCTTGGGAGCAACAAAAAGTATTGCCACGTGGGTAAATAAATTTCCTAGTTTTACAAGGATCAAGCGAATTTGTCGACATCACCTTCCGAAGTGTTGCTATTAGCAGTTTTATGGTGAAAAAGTGGAGATTTATATATTTTTCCGTTAGTAATGAAATTTCTTAAAATGATAATTTGATGATCCCTGAGATTTTTCCTTTACTTGGCATTTATATAGTTAAGCTCGTATTTTATATGTTTTTCAAAAGTTTTTTCATCTTAAGCGGTCTGTTTGAATAGTGTACAATTAAAAATTGTAATAAGAAACATTGGAAATTTTTAAAAAGAGCATTTGGCTCTCAGATTGAGTTTAGTTTGATTATTTATCAACTTTGGTCTTCGTACATTAGTTTGGTGCGAGACATTAGAATCAACTAAGTTTATAAATTAGTTTAGCTTTCTTACAACAACAATACTCTCGTTAGAATGAATGCTTAAAAAACTTCAGTACAAGACTGAATGTTTATTATCTCTAAAAATATTCTCAATTCAGCCAAAGTTGAAAACACAGTCCCTTAAATGGCCGATCAACTACAAGTTTCATTGCAATTATGACTCGGCATTAAATTTGAGAACAGAAATGTGAACATGGGGTTCCGCTAAGAATCTGGAACAGCGGCATCAGAGCTGACAGATAGCAAAAAAAGTTTAAAATTGAACATTTTTGTGCCAGGAAAATCTGCATAAAATATCCGTACAGAAACAAAATTTTCATGTGATTTTAGTTTTCTGCTTATTGCATTATTCACTTTAATCAGTCGAAATCTTTTCAACTCTTTATTTTGTTATCTTTTTCTTGTCAATAACTTGCAAAAACTCAAAAATGGAAAATCAAAACTTTCCATAAAAGCAATTGGAACATTTTGTATCTGGTTGACTAAATTATTTTCAGGAAAAATTTTTCACATACAAACATTTCCCAGACAAGTTTCTCCTCCGAAATTGTTCGATTGTGATTAGTGTGATTTCACGAAAACGACAATAAAAATGAAATCAAAGACAATTTGAAGCATTAGCATAAAGCAGTACACCCCAGTTACTGCCGGTGTTTCTGGCAATTGAAACATTATTCTGGAAAATGATCCATTAACGATCTGGTTGTCTAAATTATAGTCAAGAAGATATTTTCTGGTAAACGTAAAGTGAGAAGTCACGAGCAAACATTTCACAGACAAGATTCTCCTTCAAAATCGTTCGATTGTGTATAATGTAATTTCACGAACAAAAAACAAGATCAATGAAATCGAGACCATATGAAGAGACAGAAAAACGCAGTACACCCCAGTTACTGCCTGCGTTTCAGCAAGTTCCTCTTTGCTGAAACAAAAAACATTCCATTTTAATTTCGTTCAGTTGCATCTGAGCTACGGGATCACGCACCATTATTATTCGATAACCAATCTGAAGGGTCTCATACATAAAAACAATCAAATTCAATTCTGAATAGACAGACATCTGTGTTTAAGTTGTTTCCAAGTCATCAGGTCGCAAGTATGACAACAAATAAAAGAAAAATTTTTTCATCAGAGCGAGAAAGCAAACATTAGAATGCCTTCAGAAGTCCAACAAAATTTTCAGTTCAAGAAGGTTCAGGCTCAATCGTTTGCAACTGTTCTTGACTTTTTGAATTAGAGTAATTTATTGATCGACGCATCAGTGCAAGAAAAACACCACATCTCAAAAACTCAGATGATTGAATATCGCAGAATATGCTTGTATCCTTTGCTGTTTTGGATGGCAGCAAAATAGGTTTTCTTTGATTTACAATGTGGAACAAATATCGATGATCACTTCGTATAGACCCTAGAGCAAATTGCTGAACAAACTCATCAATAGAAACAAGGACTCAAAACTATTTTAGCTGACCATCAACACACAAAGAGCAAACCGAAGCCAGTTTGTTGGATCTGTGAAGAAGATATAGCCCAAAGCTCTAAATACCCGACAGTATTGGATCACTTCCACCACGCCGGAAATTCTTTAGAATGGGCACAAAATCTCAAAAAAAACAATAAAATTCACTGCACTCTTCACGCACTCTACAATTAAGGTCATGTCGCTCTTTTGCTTCAAGCCCGTGTTGCTCATCATAATTGTTTCTTAACAATCATACAATGTCATATATGATTCTTAGTAACCATACAAAGTCATAAATGACTTGTATGAATTCTTGACATTCATACTAAGATCATAAGAAAAATTAAATTATCCTCAAAAAACTGGCACAGCAACACTTCCTACCATAAGATCATCTAGAAATTAAACAAAAGACCAAAAGACGCCTACATTTAATAAAGCATCTTAGTAATCATACTAAGTCATATATGGTTTTATGAAATCTTAACAACCATACTAAGGCCATCAAAAATGTTACCATTGCAGTACTTACATGAAGTTAACGTGTGGTTGACCTCCAAATACTACCTACATTGAGGTTTTGGCCAGAGAAAGACATAGAGTCAGACTAATAGGAATCAGCAACAAAGCAATTCATATTCCTACTATTTATTTTTAAGAAAAGCAACATTTAGGCACCGCTGGCCAGCCGGTAAAGGTCGGCATGGACTTTTGTTAAACCCAGGTTTAAATGAAAGAAATCAAATTTAATTTGTTTCAGAAACCGACGACGAGTTCATCCAGCTCCAAATTGGTATTCGCAAAAGCACAGCCGAAACAAAAAATGATTTTAAATAGATCTGGTTGTTGGACACCATAAACTTCATGCATGCTTTGCTCAGAAAACTTGTGCAAAACCACCTGCCATATCCATTCAAACTGCTAGAAAAATATAGCTCGGCCGAAAAGCTCAGTACAATTTTTGAAATAGAAAACCTTTTTCCCCTATTGCTATGTTGAATTTTCTTTTCGAAAAACTCAGAGAATCAAAACTTCCATCTAGAGAAGTGTGAAAAAATAATCTGCAGCAGTATTTACCAATTATAGGTGAGAAGGAATATGATCGAGCTGCAAAGGCAATTCGAAAACAAAATGCAGGAGCAGATTATCTGAATCTTCATCTTCAAACTGTCATATTCCTGCCCCGGGTCGAATGTCCTCCCTAAAATCCTCCCATTTTGATGTAAGAATGGGGGGTAATTTGTCTATGGGGGTTAAATTGATGTAAGAGTGTGGGGGTAATTTGTTCAGAGGGGGTAAAATGATGTAAGAGTTGGGCTGCAATGGGAGGACTTTTAAGGAATTACCCCCTGACTGAAATTGCCATGTAAAAGTGGGCTGCAATGGGCTGCAATGGGAGGACTTTTCAGGAATTACCCCTGACTGAAATTGCCATGTAAGAGTGGGCTGCAATGGGAGGACTCTTCAGGAATTACCCCCCTGACTGAAATTGCTATGTAAGAGTGGGCTGCAATGGGCTGCAATGGGAGGAGTTTTCAGGAATTACCCCCCTGACTGAATTTGCCATGTAAGAGTGGGCTGCAATGGGCTGCAATGGGAGGAGTTTTCAGGAATTACCCCCCATGACTGAATTGTCATGTATGAGTGGGCTGCAAGGGGCTGCAATGGGAGGACTTTTAAGGAATTACTCCCCCTGACTGAAATTGTCATGTAACTCAGGTAAATTGAGAGCATCTGATTTATTTGAAGGTCATGTGATAACAGCTTTACAATGCATAACTGTGAATCAATCATAAAAATCGAGTGAATACGATTATTAGGTCTTTTCTTTTTTTTGAGGTCTACGAAACTATCGCACCTTTTTTTGGCAACCTGATAGTGTTGTTTGAAAAGATATTAAACTGTAGTTCGGGGGGGGGGGGTTCTATGCCCTGTGCGTTTGTAGAAAGTCATCAATCAGTACAGTACTAGGCTGGGACCCTAGACACTAGGACGGCTTTAAACATGAAAATGAAGCTATAGCCATCTGGTGCAATATTAATATGCTGCAGCTGACGCTCGTCAACAATACCGAAGGTGGATGTTTTTTGTACCCTTGAAAATTGCTCTCAAGGAACGCAAGGATTTAAAACTGTTTTATCAATCAAAATACCACTCAATGTGGATTGAATGTCGGTGCAATTTTTGAAGCAACTGCATGTTTAAAATTTTTCGAAGTTAATATATAACCCCTTAACTTGGATCAAAATGAATTCTTTGAGCAATAATTGATAACTAAGAACAAATCATCATGCGAATCTACTGCAATCACTCTAATGGGTTACTAAAAACTTAATTACTTGAATAGATGCAAAAAATATTTGGGCTCCTCAGTTCAAACCAACGGTTTTGACAATAGATAATCTATGTTTGTCTATGCGTGAGCATAAGACAACAAAAACTTGTAGTGAAAACTTTTTACATAAAACGTTGCTGAATATAAAAACGTGTTTAACAGTCGTTTCAAAAATATCCATTTGGCTTTTTAATTACCGAGGTGAGGGTTGGAACACAATACGAGTATCATATTACAAAGATTTAATAGGAAAAAATAAGAAAGAAATAAAGAGCCTGTAAACTCGTCTTGTCTCCATAACTAAGTTTTCTAAATTAATAGAAAATTGTTTGAAAAAAATTACATATTTTTCTGAGAGTAGAAAATTGCTTTCTCTGCTTCAGTTTGAATTTCGACAAAGGATATCAGCAGAGGATTCTACTCTAAATTTCATTGAATAAGTACAACACAAAAAAAATTGATGATGGCAATTTTTGTCATGCCGTTTTGCTTGATTTGTCTAAAGTTTTCGACTCACTGTCAAATCATATCAATTCTAACCAAATCCAATTGGGAACTTTACAATCTCTTGGTTTACCCCCTCACTCTTACACCATTTTACCCCCCTTGGCAGACAAAAAAGATGTAAGAGTGGGGGGTTAATTTGTCTTTTACCTCCTCACTCTTACACCATTTTACCCACCTTGGAAACCCAATGCAGCCAAAAAAGACGTAAGAGTTTTAAGCTGCATTTTCCTACAAAATCCTCCCATTGCAGCCCCACTCTTACATCATTTTGGGCGGAAAAATTCAACCCGGGGCTTGCTGCTGTTGTGCTTTTCTTTCGAAAAGTCTGCTAGAAAAGGTGCTGCTTGTTCACGTCGAACGACATGTTTGCTCTTTTTTCTAATGAAACTTGCAGGAACTCAGGTAAATTGAGAGCATCTGATTTATTTGAAGGTCATTTGATAACAGCTTTACACTGCATAACTGTGAATCAATCATAAAAATCAAGTGAATACGATTATTAGGTCTTTTCTTTTTTTTGAGGTCTACGAAACTATCGCACCTTTTTTTGGCAACCTGATAGTGTTGTTTGAAAAGATATTAAACTGTAGTTCGGGGGGGGGGGTTCTATGCCCTGTGCGTTTGGAGAGAGTCATCAATCAGTACAGTACTAGGCTGGGACCCTAGACACTAGGACGGCTTTAAACATGAAAATGAAGCTATAGCCATCTGGTGCAATATTAATATGCTGCAGCTGACGCTCGTCAACAATACCGAAGGTGGATGTTTTTTGTACCCTTGAAAATTGCTCTCAAGGAACGTAAGGATTTAAAACTGTTTTATCAATCAAAATACGACTCAATGTGGATTGAATGTCGGTGCAATTTTTGAAGCAACTGCATGTTTAAAATTTTTCGAAGTTAATATATAACCCCTTAACTTGGATCAAAATGAATTCTTTGAGCAATAATTGATAACTAAGAACAAATCATCATGCGAATCTACTGCAATCACTCTAATGGGTTACTAAAAACTTAATTACTTGAATAGATGCAAAAAATATTTGGGCTCCTCAGTTCAAACCAACGGTTTTGACAATAGATAATCTATGTTTGTCTATGCGTGAGCATAAGACAACAAAAACTTGTAGTGAAAACTTTTTACATAAAACGTTGCTGAATATAAAAACGTGTTTAACAGTCGTTTCAAAAATATCCATTTGGCTTTTTAATTACCGAGGTGAGGGTTGGAACACAATACGAGTATCATATTACAAAGATTTAATAGGAAAAAATAAGAAAGAAATAAAGAGCCTGTAAACTCGTCTTGTCTCCATAACTAAGTTTTCTAAATTAATAGAAAATTGTTTGAAAAAAATTACATATTTTTCTGAGAGTAGAAAATTGCTTTCTCTGCTTCAGTTTGAATTTCGACAAAGGATATCAGCAGAGGATTCTACTCTAAATTTCATTGAATAAGTACAACACAAAAAAAATTGATGATGGCAATTTTTGTCATGCCGTTTTGCTTGATTTGTCTAAAGTTTTCGACTCACTGTCAAATCATATCAATTCTAACCAAATCCAATTGGGAACTTTACAATCTCTTGGTTTACCCCCTCACTCTTACACCATTTTACCCCCCTTGGCAGACAAAAAAGATGTAAGAGTGGGGGGTTAATTTGTCTTTTACCCCCTCACTCTTACACCATTTTACCCACCTTGGAAACCCAATGCAGCCAAAAAAGACGTAAGAGTTTTAAGCTGCATTTTCCTACAAAATCCTCCCATTGCAGCCCCACTCTTACATCATTTTGGGCGGAAAAATTCAACCCGGGGCTTGCTGCTGTTGTGCTTTTCTTTCGAAAAGTCTGCTAGAAAAGGTGCTGCTTGTTCACGTCGAACGACATGTTTGCTCTTTTTTCTAATGAAACTTGCAGGAACTCAGGTAAATTGAGAGCATCTGATTTATTTGAAGGTCATTTGATAACAGCTTTACACTGCATAACTGTGAATCAATCATAAAAATCAAGTGAATACGATTATTAGGTCTTTTCTTTTTTTTGAGGTCTACGAAACTATCGCACCTTTTTTTGGCAACCTGATAGTGTTGTTTGAAAAGATATTAAACTGTAGTTCGGGGGGGGGGGGGGTTCTATGCCCTGTGCGTTTGGAGAGAGTCATCAATCAGTACAGTACTAGGCTGGGACCCTAGACACTAGGACGGCTTTAAACATGAAAATGAAGCTATAGCCATCTGGTGCAATATTAATATGCTGCAGCTGACGCTCGTCAACAATACCGAAGGTGGATGTTTTTTGTACCCTTGAAAATTGCTCTCAAGGAACGTAAGGATTTAAAACTGTTTTATCAATCAAAATACGACTCAATGTGGATTGAATGTCGGTGCAATTTTTGAAGCAACTGCATGTTTAAAATTTTTCGAAGTTAATATATAACCCCT
This sequence comes from Convolutriloba macropyga, assembly GCF_964194025.1. Lineage (NCBI taxonomy): Eukaryota > Metazoa > Xenacoelomorpha > Acoela > Convolutidae > Convolutriloba > Convolutriloba macropyga. The sequence continues at coordinate 59,710,766 of NC_134473.1, forward strand.
TAACTTGGATCAAAATGAATTCTTTGAGCAATAATTGATAACTAAGAACAAATCATCATGCGAATCTACTGCAATCACTCTAATGGGTTACTAAAAACTTAATTACTTGAATAGATGCAAAAAATATTTGGGCTCCTCAGTTCAAACCAACGGTTTTGACAATAGATAATCTATGTTTGTCTATGCGTGAGCATAAGACAACAAAAACTTGTAGTGATAACTTTTTACATAAAACGTTGCTGAATATAAAAACGTGTTTAACAGTCGTTTCAAAAATATCCATTTGGCTTTTTAATTACCGAGGTGAGGGTTGGAACACAATACGAGTATCATATTACAAAGATTTAATAGGAAAAAATAAGAAAGAAATAAAGAGCCTGTAAACTCGTCTTGTCTCCATAACTAAGTTTTCTAAATTAATAGAAAATTGTTTGAAAAAAATTACATATTTTTCTGAGAGTAGAAAATTGCTTTCTCTGCTTCAGTTTGAATTTCGACAAAGGATATCAGCAGAGGATTCTACTCTAAATTTCATTGAATAAGTACAACACAAAAAAAATTGATGATGGCAATTTTTGTCATGCCGTTTTGCTTGATTTGTCTAAAGTTTTCGACTCACTGTCAAATCATATCAATTCTAACCAAATCCAATTGGGAACTTTACAATCTCTTGGTTTACACCCTCACTCTTACACCATTTTACCCCCCTTGGCAGACAAAAAAGATGTAAGAGTGGGGGGTTAATTTGTCTTTTACCCCCTCACTCTTACACCATTTTACCCACCTTGGAAGCCCAATGCAGCCGAAAAAGACGTAGGAGTTTTAAGCTGCATTTTCCTACAAAATCCTCCCATTGCAGCCCCACTCTTACATCATTTTGGGCGGAAAAATTCAACCCGGGGCTTGCTGCTGTTGTGCTTTTCTTTCGAAAAGTCTGCTAGAAAAGGTGCTGCTTGTTCACGTCGAACGACATGTTTGCTCTTTTTTCTAATGAAACTTGCAGGAACTCAGGTAAATTGAGAGCATCTGATTTATTTGAAGGTCATTTGATAACAGCTTTACACTGCATAACTGTGAATCAATCATAAAAATCAAGTGAATACGATTATTAGGTCTTTTCTTTTTTTTGAGGTCTACGAAACTATCGCACCTTTTTTTGGCAACCTGATAGTGTTGTTTGAAAAGATATTAAACTGTAGTTCGGGGGGGGGGGGTTCTATGCCCTGTGCGTTTGGAGAAAGTCATCAATCAGTACAGTATTAGACTGGGACCCTAGACACTAGGACGGCTTTAAACATGAAAATGAAGCTATAGCCATCTGGTGCAATATTAATATGCTGCAGCTGACGCTCGTCAACAATACCGAAGGTGGATGTTTTTTGTACCCTTGAAAATTGCTCTCAAGGAACGTAAGGATTTAAAACTGTTTTATCAATCAAAATACGACTCAATGTGGATTGAATGTCGGTGCAATTTTTGAAGCAACTGCATGTTTAAAATTTTTCGAAGTTAATATATAACCCCTTAACTTGGATCAAAATGAATTCGTTGAGCAATAATTGATAACTAAGAACAAATCATCATGCGAATCTACTGCAATCACTCTAATGGGTTACTAAAAACTTAATTACTTGAATAGATGCAAAAAATATTTGGGCTCCTCAGTTCAAACCAACGGTTTTGACAATAGATAATCTATGTTTGTCTATGCGTGAGCATAAGACAACAAAAACTTGTAGTGATAACTTTTTACATAAAACGTTGCTGAATATAAAAACATGTTTAACAGTCGTTTCAAAAATATCCATTTGGCTTTTTAATTACCGAGGTGAGGGCTGGAACACAATACAAGTATCATATTACAAAGATTTGAAAGGAAAAAATAAGAAAGAAATAAAGAGCCTGTAAACTCGTCTTGTCTCCATAACTAAGTTTTCTAAATTAATAGAAAATTGTTTGAAAAAAATTACATATTTTTCTGAGAGTAGAAAATTGCTTTCTCTGCTTCAGTTTGAATTTCGACAAAGGATATCAGCAGAGGATTCTACTCTAAATTTCATTGAATAAGTACAACACAAAAAAAATTGATGATGGCAATTTTTGTCATGCAGTTTTGCTTGATTTATCTAAAGTTTTCGACTCACTCTCAAATCATATCAATTCTAACCAAATCCAATTGGGAACTTTACAATCTCTTGGTTTTTTCCCTCTTGCAGTACAGGTATAAAAATGTTGACTGACGAATCGATTACAGCACATTTGTGTAAATGGGGTTGAATCAATTTGAATTGCGTGAAAGCAAGATGTTCCTCATTGAACATTTTTCGGAACGCTTTTTTCAACTTATACACGAATGGTCTCACAGAGCAAGTAGAAAGATCTGATAAGTATGCCACTTTTTTATGATGTTTTTTAGTCACAAAAACTTTGACTTCGATTTGAATGTTTGGCAGGAAAACTCTCAAAAATTGTAAACCAGAACAGATAAAATAAATAGGTCGATACTGAATGACAGAAACGGAGAAAAAAAGTTCTCGAGCAAAATTGATAAAAACTCAACATTTCCAAAATAGCATTTTAGGAACAGCTATATTAAAAAATCCAAACAATTTATATACTTAAGTGTTACCAGAGACAAGCAACATGGTCATAAAACATAATTCAAAAAAATTATTTTGAATACGACTGCTGGTATCAAAAACCACTCAAGCTTTAGGTCGTAGATTTAAAATACAGTTTTACTCATGCTATTTTGCCCACTTGTCTTTAATCACTTAGGTTTCCCTACTTTATGTGTGTTTCAATTGAGTTCACCATTGGTGTTTTTTCTGGAGAAGCAAAAGAATTAGGCCTTCAAGTGTGTATTTTTTGTTCTAGCATCAAGTTGTTGAATAGATTAACAAAATAGTGAAACGTACTCAGCATACGACTGCTGAGCGAGTAAAAAATATCGTATTTCTTGAAATTTATTAGAAATGAGGAAAAGTCTTTTCGACAACAGCTCAAATTATCGATGGCCTCTCATATGATTAATATGCTTTCCAACCGACTAAATTATGCGATGAATGTTTGATCGTTTTTATTCATTTATCTTTGAATTGGAAGCAACTACCAAATTAACTGAGACTCACAAAAGATAGCATAAAAGTATTCAATTGTAATCTCAAAAATATCTGACAGCCGCGTCCTTAGCAGATTTTATTAGACAAGCTAGCATATTGCGTGACCTCTGATTTAAAAAGCCCGTTCCCAGTTAAAATTAATAAAAGCATTTATGTGCCTGCATACTTCAATTCTATATATGTTATTTTCGCGCCAATTGTCTATATAGCAATATAATGTTTCCCTTGTCTCAAAAAGTTGCAAACTACTAATTACAAGCAGTTAAGAAGTTCAATTAAAATAAAACCCTTCATCTCATCTACGAGGGTAGTCGATCAGCTCCTTGTCGGTCAAACCCTATTTACAATTTTAAATACTGACAGGTTAAAAATTAGAGCATCAAAAGCAAGACGAGCAATAACAAAATTTTGGTAAAAAGAAATCAATATGAAATGTGGACATTTTGAATCAATATTGAAAACATAATTATAGAGACATTATCAGCCGCCCTTTCTCTACAATGTTTCCTATAGAGAATTATAATGCATGGCAGCGGCTCATGGAGCGATCACCAGGGAAGCAGTATATTGAGCTACATAAAGGCACGGAACTTATTTTTGTGCTAATTCACTTGATCACGTCTAAAAATAATCATTCTTTCTATTCGCTGTCCTTTGTATCCAAGCGATTTATGGCTTTCGATACCGAAAGAGCACCTCCTCTTGTACTGGAGAAGTTTAAAAAACAGAATGTGGTTCTCTGGAATTCGAGAATTGTGTTTCAATTACTTGACTGATTCGTAATTTTTGTAGGAATCTGGTACGCGTCTTGGGCAACTCTAAGCAAAAAAATTGGATACTTTTGTTTAAAATAATCTTCTGCAGAAACGTTATTTGAAGAATGTGTTTGCTTTGATGTCTTGTCGAATGTGGTCATCAAAAGTGGTAGTCCTATCTGCAAATGTTTCATCTCGCCACATCTGAAGACAAAGCTTTATGTTGACATCATTTTGAACCTAAATTTGCTGGTTGGACAAAGAAGCACGAATGTCATAGAGTCTGATGTGTGTATAGCCGACATTTGAGCAACTTAGAGCGTGCGCTACATTAAAAGCTTCTCTGCATGAGCATCAGGATACCAAATTCGTGATTCGAAGAACTTGTTTGCTTAGATGTCTTGTCCAATGTCGTCATCAAAAGTGGCACTCTTATCTGCAATTGTTTTATCTCGCAAAATCTGAAGACAAGAGCTCTACTTTGACATCATTGCAAATCTAACTTAGCTGGTTGGACGAAGAATCACGAATGTCTGTGAGTCTGATGTGTGTATAGCCAATATTTGAGCAACTTAGAGCGTGCGCTACATTAAAACCTTCTCTGCATGAGCATGAAGATACCGGGTTTGTGATTCGAAGAAAATGTTTCCGTTGTTGTCTTGTCGAATGTCGTCTCCAAAAGTGGTATTTCTATCTGCAAATGTTTAATTTCGCAAAATCTGAAGACAGAGCTTTGTTTTGACATCATCGCAAACCAACTTAGCAGGTTGGAAGAAGAATCATAAATTTCATTGGGTGTAATGTGTGTATAGCCAACATTTGGGCAACTTAGAGCGTGCGTTATATTAAAAACTTCTCTGCATGAGAAGAATGATAACAGATTTGTGATTCGAAGAACGTGGTTAATTGATGTCTTGTCGAATTTCGTCATCAAAAAGGTACTTCTATTCGTAAATGTTTCATCGCGCAAAATCTGAAGACAAAGATTCATTTTGACATCATAACAAACCTAAATTAGCAGGTTGAAAAAAGAATCACGAATGTCAATGGGTCTGATGTGGGTATACGGTGTCAATTATTGTAACTGCTCAAAAAACTGATTGGATCTTTTATATCCATTCATAATTGAACCCCGAACAGGACGATAATCTGAGATATCAATGTCCATTTCAGAGAAAAGTTTGTTGACTTTCAAACCAAATTACTTTTCTTAAGAATATGAAAGTACATTGCAACCATATGCTAGGCCAAGTTCATTGAATTTATCTAATACAACACTTAGTGATGCAGGGCTACCAGCCACGTTACGTTCATCTGCGAACCATTTATGAGTCCAGTTTTGATGTTAGAGCACCTTGATGAGTGGAAGTATAGCCACGCTATACATTGCATTAGCCATAAGATCAAATGCAAAAAGAGGTCAACGGTGAAATGCATAAAACAAATGGGGAATATGCCAATATGCTTCACATTGTTTGAATTTGTAGCTACTGCAGCATTCCACAACCAGCGAGGGAAACGTGCAAGTAAAAATTGTTCAAAAAGTATGCGGAGGAAATTTTTGCACAGTAAGTGGTGAACTTGAGGATTAGTTAATACTTTAAATTTCCATAAACAAAATGGGCAATTTACATTGGAGAAAAATGAGCAATGAAGAAATATCGGCCTTTCTTGCTAAAAACATAAATTTCAGTACCGACAATAATATTACCTGTGATTGGTATCAAATTTCAATTGACACAGGAATAATACTGAATTGTTGCAGCTATTGATTAAGAAAAACATTGTTCAAGTAACCATTCACAGACTTTTTGACCCAAAAACTAATTCAGTTAGGTGCTTAAATGGAGCAAGAAAAGCTGGACCAAAAGTTAATGGTATTATCAAAATGAGTGATTTGCAAAAATAGCGAAATTGACTTTAGATGAGATGATAACTGGCATTAGGAGTCAGTTAGAAACTAAACAAAAATTGCATCAGAAAATCGATACTTGTTCTAATGCAAAACCGACAATAATACGGCAAACGCACAAAATTTTGCAAACAAAATGAAAAAACTATGTGCCCTGCAAACTGAATTCAAATTAAAATCATGCCAGCTCACCCTAATTTCATCGATAAAAAATGTTATTCAAATCAGGTGGCTTATGAGATAAAATAGTGGCTGTGTATACATCAATGTAGGCCAGACCAGCCGGCATGTGACCACCAGCATATCAGAACATCAAAAGAAGGTTTCACATGTGGGTCAACAAATTTCTGAACGTAGTGGCTACTCGAGTAGCATCGAACACAATCCGTCAATACTTCAATGTCAATCCCCCGGTATTTATTGCGCGTACTTAACTGCGATTTCAGCTGTTTGATGTACATCGCTTCCATTGTCATTAGTTTTTCAACCCCGCGACATGCATCAAGAATCTCCCGTTCAATATTTTTCGCTGTACCACAACATTCAACGAGTTGTTGTCCCACAGGGGAATCCTGCTTTTGATGTACCGAAGTTCGAGTGTTAATATGTCAGCTGGTTTGGCCAATATATATGGAACTGCCTCCATTACATTTACCTTTATATACGACATAGGATTTCAGATTCTCACCAAAAGATGATTTAAGTGTAGGCAAGCAAGTTCTTAGCTTTCTTGTTGTGAAAATGATTTGAATATCACGCATCTTTATCAGTCTACTTGCAAATAACAGTGATATTTCCTCTGTATTGAACAAAAAACCTCAGTTTAGGCTCCTAATTGTTAGGACTGCTAATTCTTTTAAGTTGTTGTTCATTTTGGGTTGTTTTGCTGTGAACTTTTCCTTCATGACTGTTTTATACAACGTCTCCTTAACAATACTGGAGGACCACTCAGTTGGTTTTTGATTTTCAGTCCAGATTTCTTGATTTTTTCTTAAGGGCTACATCAAAGGGTTGTCAGTCAGTGGTCGCATCAAATATCCCATACAAAGTCCCTTGAATCATATTTTTCTTATGTTGTAACGAAGCGCAGCTACGGAAATTTGGGATTATGCCGGTATCGGTTGATTTTTGATACCAATGACAGCTAAATTTCCTATCTTCGTTTACGTTTATGTTTAGATCTAGGAATGCCAGGTCTCCACTACCGTTTGGTGTCTCAAGAGTGACTTGTTAGTTCTTGTGAAGAGAATTTGCATACTGAAGGTAACCTAGAGGGTCCCCCTTAACGGTGCACACTCTGTCATACATATACCTCTTGAATAATTTTAGTTCCTGTGTGTCCTCTTTTGTACCTTTTTCCGCCTTATAGGGCCAGATCCAAACAATTTCCGTGTCTTTCCCATTATAGCCCCCGAATGAAATTATAGCCCCCCCCCGATGGTATAATTATCATGATTGGGGGCTATAGGTTATCTGACCACTAAGCTGGGGGGGGGGGGAGGGCTATAATGGGAAAGACCCCAATTTCCTGTATGGTCTTAGTTTTTTTACTGAATTAAAGTGCAAAAAACAAGTTTGTGCATAGCAAAACGAAATTTGCAAAACCCCCCACAAGGGTGATGCTTTGGGTTAGGGCATAATTCTGAATTTCCCTAGGAATACAAATTATGGCTGAAATCGAAAAATCCGGAAAAGTAAAGTTTTAACGGCAATGAGTTCAACTGTTTGTAGCGTCTCCCAGTCCTGAACATCAATATACATTGGTGGAATAAAAGGGGATTTGATCCAACCAATGGATGGAAAAGTAAACCCCGACTATGAAACATTGCAGCAGCGTTTTTAAATTTAACAGAAAACGCATTACGTTAAACTTACAGCAATATGCTAGACTCTAGGAGTATCATTAACCTGAGTTAAACGTATAGAACCAGAATCTGAGACACATAATTGCTGCGCAGAATGGAGTTATTTGAAGAAAAGAATAACAGATGTATGATATAGTGATAACAGATGTTAACATGAAGTTGTAAATAAGCTAAATATTGTGTATTTGAAAATTTTCTATTCAAAATATTTTTTAAGATATTTTATAAAGAATTGTAGTCTCAGACAAATGTAAATATATTTTCGTTTTGTCATTAATAATTTGTGAAACAGTTTTATCCTGACCATGAACGTAAAGTTCGAAAACGCTTGTTTCAGAAATCAGAATTAATTTTGAATTGACAGATCAGTTTGTTTTACAGCTATTGGATTACCTTGTGTTGTATTTTCTTGGGACTTCATTACTTTCTTATCAATAAAAACAGCCGTGCATGATTTGTACAATGAATAGTCTGATACATTGAATTATTTTTACAATGAATTGTCGGAATTTTGCGTTTGATTTGCTTCGCCTATTTGCTTTACGTTACCCCAAGTGCAAGTGTTATATTAACCTGTAAAATTACCAGATGTAAAAATGCTGTCCTAGACGCAATAAAATGCAACCAGTCTTACGAAACCAAAAAGCGTACCCCTGCAATGACAATCACAGTCGATAACCCGGCCTTCAGCCAGAGTGCTGATCTTCCCGGCGGAGAGGAGGCGGCCGAATTTTATTCACGCTATGAACCGCGAGAGGTTTTAGGCAGAGGGTTGGTAAGTGTGGTGCGAAAATGCATTCACAGAGCAACAGGCGACGTGTTTGCCGTAAAAATCATAGACGTTGGATCTGAAGAGGGCCAAAAAATTCTCGATGAAACAAAGAAGGAAATCGAAATTTTGAAGGTACTTATTTTAAGCAGATTTCAACCTTATTCCTCCCAAAATCCACTCGATTGCATTTTGACCTTTTCCGTTTGTGCACCCCCCCGCCCCCCTCAAAACGTTATGCTCCCCCAGTTACAAAGCACGTGTCATTACATGGTGGGTCATTATGTAAAAATGTAGGTCGTGCGTCATTAATATGCACCCACTAAGCTGGGGACAGGGGTTTGGAAAAATGAATTGTAATTGCAATAATTGGGAATTAATTGATTGGTTACTCTATTTTAATTGCAATAATTGTTTGGAACGGCACAATTAATTGCCCAATAATTGGCAAAAACTGAAGCAGCCTTTTGCAAGGTCGCAAACCCGCAACTAGAGAAAAAGGGGTCTTTCCCATTATAGCCCCCCCCCCCCCCAGCTTAGTGGTCAGATAACCTATATCCCCCCAAACATGGTAATTATGCTATAATAGGGGGGGGGGGGGGTATAATGGGAAAGACCCAGAAAAAGTTCCCAGATCACAAACGTCTGTCAGAGATCGTATGTATTTTGACGGATTTGGGTGTTTGTTTAAAAAGTTTTCGTCATTGATTAGAAATTAAATAATTTAGATAATATAACCATTTGCGTACATTTTTGGGTCGATCAAGGTAAAACTGTTTTCAAATCTACGAAAAAAAATTGATAGCATCAAGTTTAATTCATCAATAATTGCCATCATTGCAATAATTGATTTTTATCTTTTGCCAATTAAATTAATTGATTGCTCCTCTTTTTGTCTAGCCAATTAATTGCAATTAATTTTTCCAAATCGCTGGCTGGGGGGCACAAACGGAAAAGTTCTGCAAGTTTTGCCCAGCGCGTCATTGCCTCTTAAAATGCGAATAATTGGGAATTCCCCATTAGTCAATAATCCAATAATCGGGTCTTTTCAATTATAGACCCCCCAGCCTATTGATTGGTCATATAACGTTAGGTTATCATAGTTATTATCATATTGCCCGAAATCCTCAGAAGTTTGAATTTCAACTATCCACAATGATATAGATGATATGCTTACGTTAGAAACCATTATTGGTCCCACATTTTTAAAAAAAATGTGACAGTTATATGTTAGCCCCAGTTTCTTCTTCAAAAGGGAAAGGCGCTTTAGTTTGACTAAATGTATAATATGTACAATCAGTGTCGTATTTAATCAAATGGCGTAAAAACAAATAATTTTACATATTAAACATAAAGAAAGAAAAAGGATTACTGGGCACTCATTTTTTTTATCACTAAATCCATAGTTTTAGAAGCGAATGGTTAGATTCCGGTAAAACTTGAAAAATTACATCCAAGAAAATATCTCTTAAAACCATATTTGACCTTTGTTTTTTAATGCTTAGTATTTGTAGAGATTTAGGTAGATTGTTCCATTTTTTAGCTGTTGCGTGGGGAAAAGATTTGTTGATATATTGTCGACCTCTGTTCTTGGAAAATGTTTTTTTTGTTCGGCTATGTATGTGATAATTTGCGCTTGGAAGCTTCGAGTTACTTTTGAATGCTAGCTTTTGATTGGTAATGTAATCGTAAAAATACAGAATTCAGCTTTTTTCAGTTCGTTGTTAAATACTTATAACATTTTTGTTGATTCTCAGATCTCTCGAACTTTTATATTTAGCAAAGAAAAAGGTGTCTTCAATCCCAGTTCAAGTGAAGGGATTAAGTTTTTCTTAGCATTAGTAATTAAGAGCCGAGTAATCTTAAGGCGACAACACAATCGAGTTGAGAAGAGTTTCCAAAGATTCGATTGGAAGCTGAATCCTTATTGATTTTATGGTTTTAATTCCTACAGCCATGCTCTGTACAATTTTTTGACTTGAGAATCAAACTGAAGTTTATTGTCAATTATTATGCCAAGGTACTTGCATTCGCTTTTTTCAATAAGTTTCATTTTCAACTAATAAGATTTCCAATTCTTTGGTTTTACATCTACAGCTTGGCTTAAATTTGATAAACTGCGTTCTCTGAGTTCATATTAAGATCATATTAAGATCACGCGGTAATGACTGAAATAGGTCTGTAGTTGATAACATTTAGCGGATCACCTTTTTCAATAGAGCGGCAACATTAGCAAATTTCAACTGGCTGGGAAATACTTGATGTCGTAAACTTGTTCATTACTCATGTGATGTCGTAAAGTGTTCATTTCTCATTATGTTATGCTTCAGAAGATAATCTGATATTTGTTTACGCTTTAATTTCTTAAAATTTTTGGAAAATGTGTTAGTGTCTGATATAGGCCTGTAGTTAATAACATTTAGCGGACCACTTTTGTTTATAAGAGGGGAAACATAAATAAATGAAAAATTTAGAAATTCTGCTAACTTCAATTGTCTGTTATCATTGCGTCGAAGGACTTCTTTAAAAGCTTGTTTCGATTCAACTCCCATATCGCAGAGAACTTGCACCCCACTTCAATGTTTTGAAAACCAAATGGTTCTCAATCAGGTGTGTTCTTTGCAGGAAGTGATGCTTCTGCTCCGGTCTAGTTGGCCAAGTTAAACGAGAAGCTTAGAAATTCTGCTAATTTTTAATAGTCTGTAATCATTTGCCAAAGGAGTTCTTTACAGATGTAATTTTATTAGAGACCTGTAAGCAGCCTCTCATGTTGATAAAATTCTGTTTGTCTTTTATGTTATGGAGTTTTTGGAAAGCGTTTTTAGCTTGATTGTTTTGATTCTAATTTACTAGTCTTGATAGTCTTGAGAATTTGTTTTCGATTTCAAGTAATTAAACCACTTTTTTTGTCAGTACTGTATCTTTTGAAAACATCAAGTTTTCTGTTGCGCTGTTTGAATGCCTATAATCCTTAAAAATGGAACCATTTGCTCTCCAAACTACTCATTGTTTTCTTGTTCCTAATTAATTTTATTTCCCTTTGTCCATGGTCATCTACTGTTAGAGTTATGATATTGTTAAGTGTTTGAAGTTTATCGACAACACTGAGACTGGAAGAATACAAAATTTGACATTGTTGCGAAGATAAAAAATGCCTCAATTTCGTTACACAATAACTAATTCAACAGTCAATATCGTTTGCGGAGATCCCGAGTGATCGTATTTAATTAAAAGATTGTTTTTGACAGATTGATCAGATTTGTTTCGTCGTTCTGTGAAGCTACATATAGGCCATATGGAACGATGTCTTGTGTCCAGGCAGTTTTTCTCATGTTTCTTCAGATAGTCTGTGTTGTAGTCACCTCTTAACATTAATAATTGCATTCTACAATAGAGATGTTTAAGTTGCAGGCCACAGTTTCAAGTAATTTGTTCCTTAACTGTTTTTGAGGTGAAGATGCAACGCTTATCAATATTTTTTCTTTGCATGTTTTGTCAAAATTTTTTGATACACTTTTTGGGGGAATCTCAGAGCAACATATGTGGTATCCTTTGAAAGCTCTCTTCCTCTTATTTTTTTCTACAAAGTTGTTTAAAATTCGTGGTTTTGTAAAAGTCAATTTTTGGAAGGCAATTTTTTGCCCTGTTGTTATTTTGCGTGTTCTTTGTAACGTTCTGTTTTTAACCACCATGGAATCCAGAATAAACGTTGATCCTTTTCGAATAATATATTTTTAAGGGCTCATCATTTTTGAGAAGAACAGGAAAAAATTCAGCAAACTTAAGTGGATAAGAAAACAAAAGGACAAAATTTTCCATATTTTACGTAAAATTACGTAAAAGGCATTACATTACTACACTATGCAAACCGTTTGAACAACTGCAGTTAAATTAATTAAGTATTTGGTGTCAGGCACGTATCCGCCGAATCTTGAGATTCTTGAAAACGGCATGCAGATTTTAAAATTTTTGCTGAATTCTTTTGACGTCAATTGGACATTTTTGTTTAAAACTTGTCATTTTTCGTTCTTTAAAGTTTCCGTTGTCTTCTGTTTTTTGTTTTAATAATTTCAGAGAAATTGGTAATAGAGCTGAATTCGATACTAAAGTATCATACTATTTCGAGACTTTTAAACGAATTAAATGCTATTAAAGGCTTTTTTACTATTTGCTTTTCTTTTCAGGAGATATGAAGAAGTCTGCTGAGTAATTTTGTGTTTACCCACTGAAAAAAACGAAAAATAAATAAGAAAATGGCTACGATTGTTCATTCTTCGTTGTCTTGTCTTCATTCTTTATGCAAAATTATTGCTCTACCCTTTTACTTAGCAAATGACTTTTATCACGCTTGACTTCTTGCTTCTGCAGAGTCTAAATTGGTCTCGTTCATTTTTAGGCCGGTTTACAGACAGTGTCATTTTTATTCAAAAATTCTGATGAAAAGCGCGTATAATTTGTGGTTTCATTTATATCTTGTTAAGCTCAAACAATAACCCCTTGACTTTATTTATGAAATGGCCTTTATGTAGTAGTAAAATTTGGGGTGGTCTACCGCACAGAAATAGGATCCCTCCCAGCCCAGTCTCGAACCAACTTCAAAATCATAAAGCTTAGTGCTGGAAGCATGCCTACATTGCCGAGCTACGGATACCAAAACTACTTAGACCAAATCACGCTAAAGGCAAAGCTGAGTAATACAAACTTATAGTACGATTGCGGAAAGCGATTTGCTGAATAGTCATGCAATATTTTCTTAAATAATACATAATCTAACTAAGTTTTCCTTTTAAATCATTAATCAATAAACCTGAAATAAGGCAACATGGCCCAGATGGTAACCCGCGTAAACGCATAATCACCTGGGTTACGTTGCCTTCTGGATTCCATTATAATTTATCAAACACAAACAAACAAAACTATCTCACTTTTGTCTCTTTTATCAAAGCTATCTCCATTTTGGTTTTTTATTAGACCTAATTAAACAAATCGCCCTATAAAAACAACGAAGAAGTAAACTTCTCGCATTTATCGAAAATAACCATGAAAAACAGTCCAGAAACCTCGGATAAATTCCTATATATTGTTTACAGCGCTCAAGTCCGAATTCCATCTCAGTTTTCCTTTGAGTTAAACACAAAAAGACGCAAAGTTGATCAAGGAGAGGGCAACCTCACCACGCAAGTTCAGCCGAAGGGACTAGCACATTGGATTGACCAATTTACGGAATGGCAGTTTGCAGTTGCTAACCATGAGCCACAAAAGACACAGCAGCAATTCAGATAGTGTAATGACATACCATTTGAGCACCAACACATTTTGGTCTATTCAAACGATAATCCAAAACACATGGAGAAGATTATTAAATCCTATATCCGTCATGAGAGTAAAGTCCTCTTTGAGATCAAAGCCAGAATTTTTACGCCAACAAGCGCTTCCCAGACCTTCAATGAGCAGTTCGTGCGATTTAATTCATCAGATATTACAAGACGAGGAGATATCTTCGAGCAGTTCACAAGAAACGCTGATACAGTAATGGACATATCACCTAAGCGTTGAAGCGCGATGGACATAGTATGGGAAATTGAACGATCTTGCCCGAATAGACGATTGGAATCTGCAAGCATGACAGAATATCAGAGGAGAATTTTGGCAAAAATTGAGAGCCTTGAGAGTACCGACTCCCCATTTAAACAAACTTTAGAAGACTATATTGATATTTTAGCGACTGGGTGGGGATCGATTTACAGAACTGACCACTCAGTTTATTTGGAAGTTCAATGGGGAATGAATAACGCACAGTGCACATGCTGGGAATGTTGGGATGCCCCATTAGAGGATAGTTGTGACGTATACGAGGAAAATTCCGATGAGTCATCAAAACAAACAAAAGAAAGCAGATAAAAGAAAAACTTCTATGCAAATCATTTTCTGTAAATGCACTCTGTTAAACAGTTTGTTACGTAATCATTTTCATGATAACTATTCATGATATTAATAAAGTTTTAAGCAACTTTGAAATTATCTAAATTGTTTCCTAAGAACGAAAGAACAAAGATTGCGTTTTTAGCTGTCTGTATGTTTTTTGATCCAAACACCGATCTGCAAATCATTAACAAATTGGCTCCGCATGGTGGGTTGATAGGACCTGGTGACAGTAATTTGCATGGCTATTTGAAAAATTCAAAGATCTTGAGAGCAGATGCTGCTTACGGCTGTATGAAGGAACAATATGATATAGGACCTGTGTATGTCTACATGTTGTCGGAAATTCCAAGCCACTTTCTTCTTGGACACCTTACAGGAATTATCTTTTGGATTTTGTTCAAACTGGTTTTTTGGTCCTACTTTGTAGCTCTTCCCTTTTGAATGAATAATTACAATACAGATAAATTCACACTGTGCATTTCTAAGCTTGCATCTCTTCATTTATCTCAGACAAGCATCAAACGAGAAATTATTTTGAGAAAACAGTGTTGGAAAAAAGTGGGTCAAAAGTTTGTATTGGTACAAACCGAAATTGATCTCACAATATCTGAAGTAGAGCTGCTAGTAGAAGCATCTAAGTTATTGAAATATTTTATTTCAATATCGCAACAGTCTGCCCAAATTCCGCCACCAGAGCCACCTCCCAGAGCTACATTTTAGAAATGGGGGATGACTTGCCAGACTGTCAGTTGGATTTTGCAACCAAAGTTTTATTTGATCAGAACGACCAAGAAAGGCCACCGTGGAAGCTATGTGGAAGCATAGAAAGATCATTAGTCTTTAACAGTTTACACTTTTTCTTTTACTCGGTGCCATAGCAGTTAGTCTCTGTTTTCTATTCATCACAAAATTTTCAACAGAAAGCCCTGAAATTTGGTCGCTGCTAGCATTTAGTATTGGTTGTTTAATTCCAACTCCAAAATGAATAAGGTTATAGTGACTGATCACCATTTGTTGATGATGGTGGTAGGACCCAGTGGCTCAGGAAAAACTCGATTGGTTGCCGAACTCATCATTAAGCAGAAAAAACTGTTTTACCCCTGCTTTGACAAAATAATATACGTTTATCAACATTGGCAAAAAATTTATGAACTCCACAATAACTTGGGTACAGGAATCAGTTTTATTCAAGGACTTGACTGGAGCAAAATTAATTCTGCTCCCGATAAAGCTCGCCTACTGATAGTTTTTGACGACGTCTACACTGACGTCTACACTGATGCAAGCCAGCAGGAGGAGTTTTTGCATTTAGTCATCTCTGGTCGAAACAAGAACCAGCATGCAATAATACTGAAGCATAACTTATATCAAAAGAGCCGAAACTCAAAAACCATTGACCTTAATGTTACTCATATGCTTTTGCAGAAGAATCCTAGAGATATCTTACAAATTGATAAACTTGGCCGTCAGCTGGGCAACCGCAAGCTCGTCTTATCGGCCTATAAATTAACAACCAAGGAACCTTTTGGTCATTTGTTAATTGATCTGGATCCTGGATGCAGTGAGCATTTACGGCTGTGTTCCAAACTGACAGACCCTCACACAATATTTTACTGCTCAGAAATCTCGCAGAACAAACTTGAACTTGATGAATATTTCACATCATCGGACTACTTTCAAACTGCTTATAGACTTCAAACCTGTTCTTAAGCGCTTCGCAATACTTCACCTAAATGATAATTTCATAAAAATTTTTACTGGATTGTAATTATAACCTTGTTCAGGGAAATGTCTCATTAGCAAACAGTGTACTTAAAGAGAACAAATTACAAAAATTCAAAAACCTTCTTACAGTTCTGTGCAACAAGAAAGTTAAAATCAAACAGAAACGAAAGCTTTTAGCAACAAATCAAGGGCTGCAGCTTGTTAAGTTGATCTACGAGCCAGTTCAGAGTCATTTTGAAAATGAACAATTGCAATAAATCGATCGCTCAAAAATTCATTCTCATATCACAACAAACATACATTGAGCTGCTAAACGCAAACAAAATTAAACAAGAGTCCCCATCAGTTAAAGAAGTTTTACTATCAGACAGCAGGGCAAATGAATCTGATATTGCAGCCCAATTGAGCGTTGCAGCTACATTAATCAAAAAGAACTTAAAACAGGAATCAGATCAGGAACCTCGCGAAATGCTAGCCAATGAGCATCTTCAGACGAATCTGAGCGGAAACGAGGTAACAAATTGTAGAAGAGTTATTGTCAGCTGGCATGTCGAGTGGTAAAGTTGAAAAATCCAAAAACAATTATCAAACTATTGCAAAATTTAGACACAATAACTGTTGACAAGCAGACTGGAAGAATACAAAGCAGAAGATGAGGCCCTCAATCAGATAGCAATCTATTTGAATTGCTGATCAATATCCAGCTTCCAACAAAAAAAATTTCCAGTGGAGATCTTGAATTGATAAAGGAATTAAAGATTGCACAACACCTGATTGCAAACACAAACGCCAAAGCAGTAAGCCCAAAGCTGACAAGAGACTCTAACACCACATGGCTCTCCATGTTTGCATCCAAGTTTTGAAGATCTTATCAGCGCAACTTATCAAACTGCTTCTAATATTAGGCGGACTGGGGAAAAATCCAGGCCCAACAAAGAAACTTAAATGTGGAAGTTGCAAGAAACAATTAGGAAAAAGTACTAAAAACAAGCCCTTTATTACTGCACGATATGTGGTTGGGTCCATAATCAATGCTCTGGGCTGCTTAATGCAAACGAATACAACAGCTATAACTTTATCTGCACCAAATGCAAGCGCGAAAGAGTTGTATCAACAGCACTTTCAAACAACAAGGACCTACAAAAAGTACATAAATTTTTCACGGAAGTCAATCATCCTTCTGCATATGGTAGCATTAACAGGTTAATCAAGGAAACTGGACTCAAACGGCAGACTGTCGAGAACTACCTAACACACAACTCAACATATACCAAATTCAAACAAACGCGAAACCGTTTTCCACGACTTAAGGTACAATCCTACCGGTTGAACGAAATCTGGTCACTAGATCTTGCTGATATGCAATCTCTAGCCAACGACAATAGGAATACTCGTTATCTATTAGTGGCTGTTGATACATTGAGTCGCTTTCTGCGGGTTCAACCGATGAAAGATAAGTACGCCTCAAAAACGAGGCGTGCTTTTGTCACCATGATATCCAAAACAAAACCAGAAAAAGTGTGGACTGCTGATGGTAAAGAATTTCTAGGTTCATTTAAAAAACTTTGTAAGCAAAAAGACATAATCATTTACCAAACAAGAAACGAAAAGAAGAGTGCATTTGCAGAACGCAACATCCGATCAATCAAATCAATTATACATAAATATTTAAACGAAAACCACACCAGCACTTACATTGACAACTTGCAGAGCTTCGTAACTGTATTAAACGCCCGAGTGAACAGGACAACAGCGCTTGCACCAAAGAGCGTCACAAAGCAACATACAAGCTATTTAGTATCACTCAACTTGAACGATAAGATCCAGAAACTACGGTATTCTGTTGGTGAAACCGTTCGTATTAAAAGAAACATCGAAACATTTCACCGTGGTTACAAAATTCAATTCAGTCATGAGATATTTAGAATAGATAATATTTTCACTCTCAACCCTCCAACCTATCGAGTAGTTTCCCACGAGACAAGCGGACAAATCTACGGCAGATTTTACGAATCTGAGCTGACAAAATTTTCAGAAACATAAAAATGGTTAGTGTAGAACACTCGAATAGTTTCTCGATAAATTTAATCTCCAATTCCTCCACATACACCTATCCCGGAAACACAATGTCATCTTTCACCAACTTGCTCCCCAGATCAATTGACCTCAACAAAAAATTCGGCCAATGGCAAGTGGCGTTGGTAGAAATCTCATGACCAGCAAAATTCAAAAATGTAACGCAAGGAATTATACAGCTTCACCAACTTCAAAATGAAAGTTGATTCAGCCGAGAGCAACGACGACAACGACGAGTCAATAGAACCAACAACTGCTGACGAATTATACGTCGGAATAGGTCGTCGCCGCCGTCACCATGGAACAACCAACGCAGCCACAACTTTTCAAAAAGCTCGAAACTTGAGAATCAAAATTGATGCTGGTTATTACCCAACTCTTGACCACTTAATGACAAAGATTTTTAATAAATCCTTTGGAAGTAAAGGAGAGTTTTGGCCAATGAAATGGAGCGTGTCGAGTCATAGTCAAAAGCTAAAACTATTGTCCACAGACAACATGAGCGGTATCCTATCAACAGAAGATTATCAAACGGCCACAAGCGAAGGAGAGCAAACAGAGGGAGATGAATCAAACAGAGCAAAAGGTCCATCTAGTATTGAACTTCTTTCTACAGACCTTCAAAACATTCTCGGAACCAATCTCCTGAAACTAGGAGTCAAGCCTAAATATCCAATTGACCTACTGGGTGGGCGACATACGATGTTTGTTTACTGTGATCTCATCCAAGATGAAATTCTGGGAAGCACTCCTCACTTCACTTCTTAGATCCGTACCCCTAACAAAAAATACCAACAAGAATGAAAACACACCAGTCATATGTCATCATTCTTTCTCCAACCTGCAGTGGAAACCGGTTGTGAAGTCATCATTTCAATCAATAACCATAACAATTCGCGACGAAACAGGCCAATTAATGCCATTTCTATCAATCGGTTGCAGTTGGCTAACACTACAATTTCAATTTTTACCTCATTAAATCATTCTTCCCACAGCCGACGGTCAAACCAGTCGCTACGAATCAATATTGAATAATGGACGCACACTATGACGCACAAATTGCGAGAAATCAAGACAACTATGTTACACACGGCGGACCCGCAAGGCAATTTGGTTCAGGCGCCGCTGGCCTTGGCGCCCTCGCGGTGAGTATTGGTCAATGCACATTGCCACTTTTGAGAAAGTATGCGCTTCCTTTTGCTAAAACAGTTGGACGCGATTTGGTGAGTGCTGCAATCCCTGAGATTGGAGAAATATTATCAGGAAAGAAGCGGCTGAGAACGGTAGCAAAAACTACTATCAAGAAATCACTTTCTAAAAGCCTGGCAGACACAGTCGCAGGAACGCGATCGCCGCACGCGCGGGGGTGGAGAACAGCCGCGTCGGGCGGGCAAATCCGCGCTGCCATTCCGCCCGCTCGCCGGCCGACCGGCGGGAGTCATACTAAACAAACACTCTTATCAGCAAACAAATCTTCGGCACAAAAGCGACGAGCGAGTACGACCATTTCTAAAGAAAGAAAACCCAAACGCTGTCGAAAAGATATTTTATCAAACATACGGTACTAAAAATGGCCGAGTTTACGAGCCTAGCAACCGATATTGCAAATCCAGTAACCCATACAGCTCTTGATTTTTTTGAAAAACCCAATGTTCTAGTTAACTATGAGAGTGGAAGCAACTCTTCACCTCTGCTGAATCATGTTGCAAAAATAGAATGAGAGCCCCTGTTAATTATTTGAAGCAATTCATTAGACCTAAATTTTTAACTTTGTTTTATCATATGAGGTAAACACGAAGGCTTGACGTTTTTTCAACAACTATTGTGTTTGTGATTGCGTTAATCATCGTCAAATGTTTTAGGAGGCTTTTTAGATTAGCTGCTGTAGCCTGGCCTCCTAAGGAGGGTCCCTATCTTGATCAGACAAAATCTTTTGATTAAATTGGAACTGATATTTTATAGCATTTTAGTTGCATTTAGTTCAAATAAGTGATGACAAAAGAGGTATGGCCATACTGCTAGATCGATTTACAAAAGACTAACATGTTTTCTTTGAAAGAATCACGTCTTCCGGTAATGTCGCTAATAGCCGTTGGAAGCAATGTTCAAATAGTGTGTTTTGTCTGCGTCAATTCGTTTCACAACTGTTAGTGGCCTTGATTGCATCTTTTGCCATTCGTGGCAAAATTTTCCCACGAATTTGTATTTTTTTTTGCGAGAGTTGCTGTATCTGTTACCAATTTTGCACATATTGTGGCTTGCCTTAGCGAGAAAAGTATCCGCTATGTTAAATCCTGACGTTTTGCTCCAACCTTTGCATAGCACTTTTGAATTAAAATTTTTTTTTATTATTTGGAAAATTTTTTGAGCATTTGTGATTTGGCTATAACTTTGGACTGTTCACAGTAGAACTGTGATGCAAATCCTGTTCAGAAAAGTTAACTTTTTCGCATATTTTGTTTTGCACGAGAGGACTGCCATCCTGTCAGTTTTGTCAGCCTTCTTGAGAACTTAAGACGCACCAATATGGATTTATTTTTGCTTATCTTAAGCAAGTACAATTACCTTGGTAACTTTTCGTTCCGTCATAACAGAAAAACTCAAAATGAACGGAAAAAGTGGAGTCATTTTTATACATGTTAAAAATATTTGAAAATTTAGAGTATGCCAAAAATGTTTTCCGTGGAACCTTCTGAAACGAATTTTGCGCAAGTGCTAAAACTTGTCTGATAGTCTACTATGATTTATATGCCGCGCACAGAATCACGCGAGCCGCTGCCTTGTTGAATATGTTAGCTTAATTAAGTAACCTTTTCAAACAAGTGTTCAGCAACAATATTACTATTCATCTAACCATTCTCTAGATGAATTCAAAAAATGTAAAGATCTTTTTATAGTGAAAGCAATCCAATAGAACCCCAAGGAATATGACTGAATTCGATTAGTTTATCCAGTTTATTATCTTTATCTTAGTCAAAGGCAAAGTGTCAAGTGGCGCCAATTCAGCTAAGTCTAACGTTTTAGTATTTAACTCTATTGATAAATTGGAAAGGATTCTATGTATAATATACGCTACCTGGTAGTCACCGCAATTTATCCAGAGCCTGCGATCATCAGACAAATCCAGACCTTGCAGTGAATGAATTTTGATTACGTATAACTATGCCGACGTATAGTTGAACGTCACTATGAATTTTATGGTAACGTCTTTTCAGGAACATAATTCGGTTTCAGGGTCTTCAATCGCCTTGTAAATGCTTCTAAAACTGAATTTATGTAGCATCATTGTTTAGAATTTAATATGGCGGTGTATTTGTATGTTGAACTCAGCAGCTTCTGTCACGTAATTTTGTTAGTGCACTGGAAGTGTTAGACTATATGGCATCTAACGCCATGCGTCTGTGATCGGCGAGACCCGGAATGAATCATACGTCGATTTAGTATCGGCGGTGGTATAGTGATGTCGTTGAAAAACTGTGATCATTAATTTTATCCCATTCGTTTCTGAAAAAACGTATTACGTACATATTCGGTTCTTCGATTGCTAATTATACCTTTATGTTCGGCATTTATAACTCTTGTCTAAGCTGAAAATATGACGACTTGAACTTGATTTTTCTATTGAATTGATTTTGATTGAATTCTGTAGATGATTGAAAAAAATATATAAGAGCAATTAGATGAGGCGTAGTGTTTTATGCTCTTCTAAAGACTCGGAAACTTTTGGAAAAGAACGTTTTGTCTTCAGGAACTAAGAGGCCACGAGAATGTGATCAAATTACAGGAGTCATTCGAGACTCCCTCTTTTATCTTCTTGGTGCTCGAATTCTGTACTCAGGGTGAACTGTTCGATCACATGACCACTGTTGTGACAGTATCATCAAAGCGAACCAGACAAATTATGCACAAACTGCTCTCTGTAATTGACCACATGCACGAGAAGTTTATTGTTCATCGAGATATCAAACCTGAAAACATTCTACTTGGTAAGTGTAACATAAATACCTGTAATGAACAATCCTCAGTGCTTTTCATTATATTTTTTAATAGCCGCCTCAGCTTCTCAGACGCTTATTATAGTGCTCCTATTTTTTATTGGGGCGCTGTCTTTTTTCGAAGAGGAGTATTGGTTTTCTGAAGGTTTATTCGTTCAGACGCCGTTTTGACCTAAAAGCGAAAGTGATCAAAATTGCCATGTGAACTATTTTTTTTCTGAGCGAGAGAGGTCATTTGATCATGCGCTGCGTTTAGTGAATGACTTTTCGACTTTGAAAACTGTTTTTTGACAGAATGGCACATATAGATAACCGTTTTTGCCGTTTTTCGTCTGTGGCCCTGTTTTTTGCTTGTAATTTGGTTTTTTGTAGAGATAATTATTATGCGATGCAATATTGAGATCTAACTCTCGGTAATTGATACCAGTGTTTTGCAGAGCCTCAAAACGGGCACATATTTTTTGACTTTTTAGTTAATATTTGGCTTTTTTCTATTAATTTCCTCATTTTTGGATCTTTCAGTCGTCTTTTTTCACAAATCAGTTTATATGGCAACTTCCTTTTGATAATTCATATACTCAACGCCCCTTTCTACCTCGAGGTAATTTTGTTTAATAAAATTTTACACATGCTAATCCGATTTTGGTATTTTTTCCAGTTTTCTGTTTTTCGTTTGTATTTTGGTTTTATTTAGTAGAAATAGTATTTTAGTGCAACATCAGAGATTTTAATTTTGTTTCAATAAAATTTCTATTGTTTGGCGGCAAGTTTTTGAAATAGAGCAACATTTTTTCATAAATGCAGTCTTAAAAATTTTGTTACCTTTTTTTTTGCAAAAATTTTTTGATTCGTATGTCTGAATTCTGTTTTTTCCTTTTTTATCTCTTCGGGAGGTTGACTCTTTGTCTCGGATCGCTCGTTGTCTTTTTTATGTCTCGAATTCTAAATAATGAGATGTATTCATTTTTTAATTTGGTTTTAACTTTCTGAAATCAAGAAGTAGTCTTTTCATTTCGGTCTCTTACATTGTGTCGATCTTCTTCACATTCTAGTTTGTATCGTTTGCATTCTCCTGCGTTATTGCTTGATTCAGCTGTTAAAAAATTAATGATTTCAACTTTGTCATTTCCTTGGTTTGCAATTAATTTCTTTTAACATTAGGAAGTACTAGAATTTACTGGAGAGATTTTTCCAAAATTTCGACTGATCGATAGTGTCTGCATTTTTTTGGGGCCTTGGTATTTTTTAAACGATTTACTACCTTTGAATTTTATTCCGTTGCTTATGGGTTTTCTATGATTAATTTATTTTTTGAATTGGTATGAAATCAGTTTGTCTATCATATA
Source organism: Convolutriloba macropyga (assembly GCF_964194025.1). Taxonomy (NCBI): domain Eukaryota; kingdom Metazoa; phylum Xenacoelomorpha; order Acoela; family Convolutidae; genus Convolutriloba; species Convolutriloba macropyga. The sequence continues at coordinate 59,734,256 of NC_134473.1, forward strand.
TCCAACTCGGAAGAAGTATATATTATTTTTGTCTTAATTGCAGTGATTACAAATCTAACTGTGTTGGTTTTCTGATTCTTGAATTTGAGTATTCTTTTTTGAAAAATTTATTTTAGTTACTAAGATCATCATCTGTCTTTTTGCTTTCGCGATCTTTTTGAGACTCGAATCATGAATTATTTGATGGCAATTATGATAGCGCTATCAGCTCTTCCAGCCTATCAGTATTTTGACTATCCGAAATATTTTAGACGTTTTTCAACGTTACCAAACAATTTCGAAATTGAAATTTTTATTTTCTTTTTGAGAGCGGTATAAATTTCACCGATTTTTAGATCAGACCGGGGAGAGATTTAGTTAACGGTTTTATACAAAAGGCAATGGCAGCAGCTGCAATTACGATTTTTGATGAAGTTTTGACTCTGGAGTTGCTTCCGGAATTCTTCCGGCTATGTTTTTTAAGATTTGTGCACATATTTTCATGATTTTTGAAATCAAATTTTTGTGGCGTGATTTTTTTGCTCCAATTTTAAAGTAGAGTGAGAAAACGGTGTTTGAACAAAAGTTCGCTTTCTCGCTAGTGGTTTTTTGTTCACATGCGGCAATTTCAATTTGATTTTTACTGTTTTTTTGTTTGATTTTTGGGATCATTTTTTAAATTATAATATGGTTTTCCCAATCTATGCATAGTTCATTCTAGACCTAATTTTTTGTTTTACCAGATTTCCATTCTCGTTAGTGATTTTTTTGCGGCATTCTGACATTGATTTTCTGTTTTTTTTTAAATATTTTTTTGGTCTGATTTTTTTTAGAAATGTTTTTCCCAATTCACTCATAGTCCCTTCTAGGTCTATTTTTTTTTAGTTATTGAAAATTCTATGTTTTTTTACTTCGTCGTACTACAATTTTTTCGCTTTATCTTAGTTCACAGCTTGTTCAACAATTTGCGTGAAATCTTTTTCACTTCTCTAGGCTAGTTTCACTCTTCTCTCAGTCTGCTAAAAGTATTTTTAGACGGCAGTTGTCAGCAAAGCAATATAAAATGAACGGAGTCAGTATCAAAAAACGAAACAGAAACAGAAAGGGGATAAATTCACAAAGCTCAATTTTAGATGCCCGTTACTCGAACTTATTGGTACTGATACTAGTGTGTCGTCTCACTACGAAACAGTAGTATGTTTAGGTCCAAAATGACATCAAAATAGTTTGCACTCTAAAATTCTTTGTGTTCAAAAACAATTTTTTCATTAGTTTTTTCTCTCTTTTCAATCCCAATCTTTGTTATGGGAAACAATGGCGGCTATTTTCCGACAATCTGCCGGGTATGTTTTGCCGTTAAGCTGCCACCTACCGCGAGGATATAAATCCGATTTTTAGTATTGTTATTATTAACTTCACAGCCCTGAGTTGCGTTCTTACTGGTATCCTGCTTTGGAGAACCGAAAATGGGTATTGGGTTTCTATTGGTTTCACGGCAGTGAATACTGATTTTTAATCGATTCCGATTCTCGGAGAGTTGTCATGGTGCCGTGTTTTATGAATTATTTGCTTTGATTAGAGGCGAAAATAAAACGAGGCGTTTGCTTTGTTCATGCGTAGTCCTTTTCTGGGTGAAAAGGTTCAAATTGGTAGAGGAGAAAAACTTCACTTGCGGCTTTTTAAATTGGTTTGCTGGAATGTTCTCGGAGTATTTTGGACTTCGTAATTGCTCTCGAACGAAGTTTGAAGCAGTTATTGTAAACGTGCTGATATTATGCAGAATTTTTGCCTGAACGTTTTTGCGCCTTTGTTATGCATCATTCTTTGACTTGGAGTGACTTTTTCCACACTTCACTTCTTCATTTTTGAGTGATCTAAGTTCGCTGGTAAAAGCGATTGTAAGTGGATAGAAATTAAAGGCATTGTAGCTGAGTAGTTATGAATTCAGATTGGCAACCTGGAGGTCAGTGCTTCGAACCACTATGGGGCATTTTTTCTTCACCCATAAAACATTTCTAAGCTACATCCCCTCTAAATTAAATTGTCCCCGCCTGTTATTCGAGAGCAATTATCCGACGTTAGTCGGTTTATGTTCTTATTTTTTGCGGCCATGCAATTCACCCCCCCCCCTCCACTCAACAAATTGACCCCTCCCTCCCCCCACGGTTGTTAACCCTTCCACCGCTCTTCCACATCATTTCATCCCGAACTAAAGCTTCAATCCCACTCCGCTCACCCCAAGCTTGCTCAAGTGTAGTTTTACGTCACCGCTTCTTGAAAGTCGATTGAGTTCTCATGAGCTGAAGCTCCGATTTAGCTAGGATTCTTCGGATTGTGTCCCGTAATTTTTGGCTATGTTAATTGGTTAGTCGTTTTTGATTATCTTTGTAACAATCTTTTAGCGTTCAAAAGTTGTTTCATTATGTTAAATTACAAAAAATGACAATGAAAATAAAAATTTGATTAACTTTTACCAAATGCTGTTTTTCTTTCAAGTTGACCGCATATTTAATGGTAATTGCAGACAATTTCGAATGACTTTTTCACTATTTTTTGCGTTATCGATTTCATCATGGGAAAAATTTAACTAAATATTTAGCCGGATGAAAGAGTTTTGGACTTCCATTCTTTGATTATTACCAGGCTATTATTGATTCTTTTTTGTTTTTCTGATTCTATTTGTTTTTTATTTGTTTTCTGATACGCCATCTCGATTGTTGATTATTGCGACCATTTGACTCCACCACTTTTTTCAATGACTTGACCCCTTTGCAACTAATTTTGTGTGCGAAACATTAAAAACTACCTCTCTGTAAATTGATGTAACTTAAAAGATTTTGTCCAATTTTTTTGTCAACAAATGAAAAATTTTCAAGCTTTTTGTTATCCGTTACCATTTTCCATTTTCACGAAGTGATAGTTTTTGTTGTCCTGGTTGGCTTAACTTAGCCTCATGGGCTTCTTTTTCGCATGGAAAACAATTTAGCTTAGTTTTGCTTCGGGTGTAGATCAAAGACTCGAAATGTTATAATGAAACGACAAGACGTGATCGCTCATGTATTTCAAAACTTTCGTTTAATTGCTCTCGAATTAGAAGCAATTATTGTCAACGTGTGGGTCTTTTTATGCAGATTTGAATGTTAGTTTTTGCATTTAACAAACAGTCTTGACTTAGACGTGATTTTTCGGCAGCGGAGTTACTTTAAATTATAAAGAAACTAATATGACAGAAACGAATTATCAAATTTGTCACAAATATTTCGGTTGTTTTTCAAAAAGTGATCTTTCTGATAAAGGAAGACTCTTCTTTTTTATGTTTCTAAACGACTTAGTAGTGCTTTGTCTTAAGGTTTTATTGTTTTATTTCTGTGAAAAATACAGTTTCAATTATTCAGGCAGTAATTGATCCGTCAGTTTTTTTGTTGTTTATTCTGGTTTTTGCATTGCCTGTGTGCTATGATGTTCAGTGCCTGCGCTGCTAAAACTTGTTAATTTGATTTGAAGTAAGCATGTACGGCAGCATTTGAATGTTTCAACGTCCTTTGAATCAAATTACAAGGAACTCAATTATTTTTAAAATTTTTAATTTTATAAATTTTTAAGTTTTTTGTTCGCATATTTTTTTTAATTTTAAAACTTTTAAAAGATTTTGGTTCGTGCAGTCATGATGGTGAATGAAAACTAAAGTAGTTAGCATCAATGTCGTGTGAAATTTTGCAGTTTTTATTTTGTTGATTTTTATTGATTAAAAGCCGCCCTCATCTTCTCAGCCGGCTATTATAGCGCTCCTATTTTTTTTTTTACTTCGTCGAACTTTTTTTTTGCTTTACAATTTTGCCGCTTTTTCGACATTTTGCGTGAAATCTTTTTGACTTCTGTAGGCTAGTTTCTCTCTTCTCTCATTCTGCTAAAAGTGAATTTGAACATCAGTTGCTCAGCAAAGCAATTCAAAATGAACCGAGTCACTATAAGAAATTGAAGTCAGAAATAGAAACGGGATAAACCCATAAAGCCCAATTTTAGATGGCCGCTTTTTGAACGTCGTTCCTATAAGTCTTAGTTACCATCTCTTATGCTTATTGGTATTGATAGTGGTCCCTGTAGCCTCTCTCTAATAAACAGAAGTATGTTCAATTACGAAATGCCATCAAAATAAATCGGACTTAAAAAATGTTTTTGTACAAAATTTTTTTTTCAATGCCTTCTATTCTTTCAATCCCAACCATGCTTATTGGATATTTTTCGACAATCTGCCGGGTATGTTTTAATATTGTGGGATCCTAGTTCACCGTTTTTATGAACATAGAATCATATTCTTGAGCAGTGTCCATATAAAAACTAATGAATGGTTTGTGACAAAATTTTTTTGATTAATTAATAGTTCAAGTTCGTTGTTTTCTATTTTTGCAATATAGATTGTTCAGATACTAGAGTTTTAAAAACAAAACTTCTTTAAGAGGCATCTCAACTGAGCACCAATTTTTTTAAACTTGCACTGTGTTCTTGGTTTCTCTTTGTTCATGGCGTCAAATTTTTGTTACCCAATAATTGTAAGCAGCTTTAGTCTGGAGATTTAATCCTGTACCTGATATTGTTTTGGGATTTTATGGCATATTTCTGAAGTCAGCTCTCTTAAAATCTATCTGGTTGTCTTCTAGTTTTTTTTAGCGCTCATTACTAGTATTGTCAAATGGTAATCTATGCAAGTGCGGAGATATTATGGGCGACTGGCGTATTAGCCGAAAGGGTTGTAGATGCCAACCAACAAGTGAGAGTTAAAATTGACAACCCGTCCGCACACCAATGTTTGGAAACTGGTGATATATTTACCAACTAGTTTTGTCGAACAATCACAATTAAGCTGCCGGCTACATTTTTTCAATTTTTCCATGTTGGCTAAAACCCTTTCGGCCAATATTCCTAGCACCAGATAATTGAGCTCGCCTGTGCATAAACTAGATTCGTGTGTCATTTCAGAAATCAAATTGTTTGGTGTCAGCATAAATCTATTGCAATAGAAGTTATCGCCGTAAACAGTAATTAAAAAATGACTTTGATGGATTGTATCTTAATTCATTGGTAACATGACAGACTATTTGTAGTACCACCATATGCCAATAAAGTTCAGATAACGTCGAGAAAGTCAATAATTTTGGGGATGTTCTCATGCAACTAATGGACATACACACCTTTTCGTGATTAGTTTATCTTTGAAATTGCAGCAAATTCAACCCTAAATTTCGAATTGGCTCCCATTTGCTCTGATTGTTAATAATTTTGATGTTTGACCCGCTGACTTTTCTTCATTTCAAGGACAATTGTTTCTTTTGGAGGTTACTTGGTCAAGTTCTTCAACAGTTGAAGAGTAAATGTCACAGCAGTTCGTTTGTGATTCAGATTGTTTAATAGTTACTGCTGTTTATTTATGACTCTTTGTTCATCTATAGTGTATACGCTATTTTAGCTTTAAGGATTGCTTGGTCATATCCTTTGAATATAAGTTGGTCCTCTATTTTCTGTCCTCTATCCAAAGCGCTATTTTACACTAGAACGATTAAGATATTCTCTGATTGGTCGAATTGTAGGCGTACACCAACTGGTGTGTTTTAAAGTCATAATACTGTCTATTCGAGTTAACTTTTAATGGTTTTGGACTTACTTCAACTTTGCTTTACTATACTATTGTATAGAAAAGTTAGAATAAGTCTTGTGATTTAATTTACTGGTTGTATTGGTTTATAACTGAATTTAGTGAAGCGCAAACTCCTGAAAAGATAAAATATGAATTTACTTGACCGGGAAAATTTGAGGCTTTTATGACCTTGGGTTTACCTTGTTCATAATTTCTCATGGACCACAAGTTGAACCCATTAATCAAGTTGAAAGCAAATTATTTACCATGAGCAAACATTCTTAACGTACCGTGCCACTAATAGAGATCAAAGTTGAGAATTGTGAACAACAAATAGGGAAAACAGTAAGATTTCGCCAGATTTGTCTTAGTTGGTAGGGTGCTTTCTGTGCACAGATTCTGCAAGAATTTCGTAATGGTGAAGTTATGATTTGAATGTGCAATGATTTATAGCTTAGAAAGTTGCGACGTACATTACGTTTTGTTCATACAGTTTAGTTAGTGCAGTTAGTTTGTTTTTATACAATGCGTCGTCAACTTAAATTTCTAGTCATTTTATTCTACAGAGGCAATGAGTTTATCTATCGCATCATTCCCGTTCGATCCAGAGGTAAGTGAGATGGGTAAATTTTCGAAATTTTAAAAAGCCGGAAATTGAGCAAAATTGGGGCAAAAACTTTGACGTCCGGGAACTTTCTGTGGGAGAGCAATGGATATCATAGGATTATGATGAAAGTATCTTTTCAATGTTCAAAATTTTAAGTTTCTCGAACGATAACCGTTGATACGCCTTGATAACCTGATGTAGGTAGAAATGTTTAATTGCTCTCAAACGAAGTTTGTAGCATTTATATCAGTCCTGTCGGTTTTTTAATGCGATTTTTCGCTTGACCAATGTTTCGTCTGACGCTTTTGACTTTTCGTCCTCAAAAACGGGATAAACAGGTAGCGCTTAGCCGGCATTAAGTGCTCTTAGAGCCTTTCAGCTCTGTTTCAGCTCAAACTGTTTTGGAGACTTATACTTATGGTGTGAAGGAAGGTTCTTAGAGGTTGAAGACACCCCCACTGTTGACCCCCCCCCCCAACTATTACTCCCCTCACCGCGCTGTTGCCCCCCCCCTCCTCCCCATCAGCCCCCGGTGCACATTCATTAGGTAACCGCCTTTAGGGTCTGATTATAGGTTACTGCATAGCTTTAGATGTAATGGAATGTTGTTCAAGAATTTAATATCAAAAATTTTTAAAAAGTTGTTGCAATTTGTGTTTTGAATCTTTTTGAATTTTTCATTATTTTTTCGGGCACCACGGTCCTAAGGACCTTCTCCAAGGTATGATGATAAGCTGTCGCATAGTTTCTAGAATTAATGGAATGGTTATTAATATTTAAATGACTCCAGCCTTAGCAATTTTTCGATAACATTTGTCAAGTTTTCGGAAAATTTTTATCATGTTCCAAGTTTATGGATCTTTATGAGCCAGTGAAACTATTCAAATCTTGAAATAGGGATACTGGATAGTCTTTTGAGACAATGAAATGGTTTTGAAGGTTTTAATTTCTTGAATTTTAGCAAGATTTGAAATTTGCTATTATTTTCAAATTTTGAGAATATTTTTTTGTGGTTTTCTGAGTTTAAGGATCATTACGGACCAACTAAGCTTTTTCGAGTCTTGAAGATGGTTTACTTGACATAACTCCACAGACAAAAATTAGTTTTGGACATTTGCACTGCGAAATCTGGAATCTTTTCTCAATACGTTGCAAATTTTTAAATTATCAGTTTTTAATTTGATGTGTGTACTAACAACGCTAGAAAACTAAAAGTTGCAGAGTTGAATCAAGCTAAAAATAGCCTCAATAAACCGTAGCTAGCTACTGACAAAGCCAACCCCTCGCCGGTCGTTTGAGAGCTATTCGCCCGACGTTAGTCTGTTGTTTTTGCTACCCACCTAATGATAGCTTCGGTTTAGAATATCTGGAGATTTTCATACTACAATCAAGTTCAGAGCATCAGGGAAAAAATTTTGAGCAAAATATGACTGCATGAGGCAATCTTATAGCTTTGAACTGCAGTAGCTCCTCCAACCAGACGAGTTTTTTAAAAAAAATCCTCCAATAGAAATATTTTGTTTGGCTTTCTTTCTGACGATATTTGCAACTTTTTCCATTAAACGTTTTGATCTGTAAAAAGACAGAAAAAATGTACAGTGCATAACGTGGTTCTTTGTTTTTTCGGTCTTTTTCAATTGATCAACCTATTTCGCGAAGAAGGTTGCGAGTATCATCAGAAAGCCCACCAAACACATATTTCTATTAAGATTTTAAAAATTTGTCTTCTTCGAAGTGTTATTGAAGCTTAAAGCTGTAAAATTATCTCATGCAGTCACATTTTGCGCATAATTTTGTTTTCCCTGATGCTCTGAACTTGATCGTAGTTTTAATTAAATTACATGGATTCAGCATAGGAAGTTGTTTTTTTAGGTGGCATTTTAGGCCGCAAAAGTTTTTAACATTTTTCTGGATGTCAATTTGAAGCCAAATATTTCCGTTAAAATATCGGTTAGCGAAAGCAAAATTTTACAAATTTTTTTGTTTTTTTTTCGCTGTTATCTTAACTTTTAATCTGGGCTCACAAATTTAATTTTAGCACCCATATCGGTCATTATTGCGTTTTGGCCATTTTTGTGTGACTGATTATGAGCAAATTTTCTTAACGTACCATGCCACTAATAGATCAAATTTGAGAATTGTGAACAATGAATAGGGGAAAAGACTATTTCGGCAGATTTCAGGCTTAGTTAGTAGAATGCTTTCTGTGCACTGAATTTCATGGTGAAGGTATGATTTGAATGTGCAATAATTTATAGCTTAGAAAGTTGCGACTACATTAGGGTTTCATCTTAGTTTAGTTAGTTCAGTTGGTTAGTTTTTACATAATGTGTCGTCAACTTAAATTTGTGGTCGTTTTAATTCTACAGAGGCAATGAGTTTATCTAATTGTTATGATAAACTTATTAAATAATTGTTGTTTTAAACTTATTAACTAATTCCATATTTTGAATGATGACTACTGATGATGCTAGCAACCGATTGACCTCTGGAATCAAACTCAACATCTGGATACTATCCGAGTGCGGAAGAACTGCTTGTCGCGATGAACAATGATGTTGACTACAAGGCTCTAAGAGTCTTACATTTGGGAAGCTCACAAAGGACTGTCTACATTGCTTCGTGAAAGACTCCACTGCATTTAAAAGAAACTAGGTCTTATTCAAAAACACTGAATCTTTTTGATAGTACAATAAACACTGTGAATGGAATTTTTGAACAAATATGGTTACCGAACAGTTAAAACAAAAAAAATTGAGTTTAATATCAAACCAATGTAAACTTACAGACAATTGAGAGACAAATTGTTAAGCCGGTGAAAAAGTGGTAACAAATTTTTTCAACTGAAAGTTATTGGTGTACCGGAAAACAACGAAAAGTTTTCCAGTGAATGTCAAACAGGACAAACAATACAAAATCTAGTTGTAGAAATGGGCGTTCGATTAGCTATTAAAGATTGCTTTCGACTGGGAAACTATGATTCTACGGAGCAACGTCCAATTTTGGTGACGTGTCTGTCTATTTGGGATGCTAGGTTATGCTTAAGCAAATTCATTGAAAGCAAATTACATTGACGTTCTACCGGAGTTATCTGCGTTTGATAAAGAAAAGAGAAAAAGGTTTTGAAGAACAGGTTCGAAATGATACAAAGTTGTTAAATCAAAAATAAATTCAAGATACTGAAGTTGAAGCTGTTTTTCAACAATCAAGAGGTAGCTCTTGATTGACTGCATTTCTCATTCATTACGATCAACGTTCAGGGCATGGTCTCTGCTAAGAAACGAATACAGCTGATTAATTTGTTATCTAAACATTGTCCGCAGATTGTTTGCCTCAGAAACTTGGCTTGATTCTTGATTTTGACTCGAAATTGACCTTTGATACTACTAACTACACTGTAGCAGCCATGGCTAACAGAGCGCACGCTGCTCATGGTGTTGTTGCCATTCTTCAAGGCGATCATGTAAGAAGTAAAGTCAAAAATTGATCCTTTGATAATTTTATTTGTGCTGTTGAAGTAAAGACCACTACTTGTCCCATTCTGGTAGTATATTTTGTACCACCTAAAACAAGCAATTTTTGTTCACAATTGAAACAAATTTCTGAATCAGTTGGAAGGTTAGTGCAACAATTCAATTGTAGAACAATTAGTACTGTTGACTGTGGGTCTCTTTCACATCAGCATCTCCTAATGATATCGAAAATCTCTTCGACCTTTTAGTACAAAATATTCTGCAGATAGTTCAGCACAGCACACACGAGGATGGTCATATGCTGGACTTAGTTTTTGCTAATTTTAACGACCTTTATCTACCAATAAAATACATTATAAAAACTGATTTGAGTGATCATTTTGCCGTTAAAGCTTGCATTGACCTGGCAGAGCTCAATTCTCAAAAATACTCTAGCTTTAAATCTGTCTCCTGACTGATATTACTCTATCAGTCATATTTTGTTCTCTAGTTTCGTTTTCACTAGCATTAGCTACAAAATTGTTGGACTTTGTACCCTTTTTTGGAAATATCTGAATGATCTTCTTAGCACTTATACACTTTTGAAACGATCGAAAAGGAATAATTCATAGGGGAAAGGAATAATTCAAAGGGAAGAATCATGGTTTTATTCGTCCCACGATGTTCAAGCTTTGAATAAACGCAACAACCTTGTTAAAAATCAATGGAAGTTTCCTTCGGTGTTGGTGGAAGAACTTAGCAGATGTAGACGTTTCAATTGAACTTGACACTGCTTTTTATCTTGGTCAGTTTGCCTCAAATAATACTGGCGCCTAAAGTTGTTTTAATAATAGACTCAAAAGTGAGCTCTTACCTTCTGACATGAGATCGGAAAGTACACTGCATAATGGGTACCCGTCCATTGCGAATGCTTTTAATGCTTTTTTTAGGACAGTATGTGAGCATGCCGTTGGTTTTCGACGTTTTTGCACAACGGACATTAATTGAGCTGTGCTGTAACCATCTTTTGAAGCGGGCTCGAATTTCTTTATTAGATCTCACAGTCCAATTAGTATTTTAAGTAAATTGTGACGTGTTTGAACGAAATTTTTTAATGCTCTATATCCTTTTGTCAGAAAGAGAATCTCTCCTCGTCAATTGGGATTTATGAAAGGACGCTCAACAATAACTCAACTTTTATTGTATCTTGCTGAAATTTACAAAGCTCGTGACAAAGATGATGATATTTTTTGCCTATATCTAGATTTTAGCAAGTCTTTTGATTGTTTTCAACACTCAATACTTTTAAACAAATTGGGTAGCTTTGAAATTGGTGGAAATTTATTACGATTGCTAGCTTCTCATTTAAAGAACAGAACGGTTTCAAGGCTGAAAATTGTTTATCTTGTCTTCATGGGCATCCGTTTCAAGCGAGTTCCACAGGGTTCAATTTTGTAACGCTCTTTTTCTAGTATTTATTAATGACCTACCATCTGCTGGTGTGTCAAGTTTTTATCTTTGCTGACGATGGAAAAGCATTGAATATGATTTGCAGACTTTATACATAACGATATGCAGTTCTATTTGAATTGGGCCACGAGAATTTCAATGCTGTTTAATTTTTCCAAAATTCAGTTTTATCGGTTGGAAAGGCCAAGGACTACTGCTCGTCAAATATAGGAGGTAAAGTAGTTCATTCCATGGAAACAGTCAAAGATTTAGGTACTTATGTTTCTGAAAACCTTGGAAATATTGGAACGTCCATATATTGAGAAGACTTAGCTTATGCTTCTCTTTGCTGACATTACTCAAAGGAAATCTACGTCTTGATTTACCTCTTCAAACCAATTTAACAATGTACAAATCATTCCTGTTGTCAAATCTCCTTTACAGATCTGAGATCTGGTCTCCCCCTGTACTGAACCAACGAAATTTTAGAGTTTTTAAATTAATAGTACTAAGTGGTTTGCTCAGAAAGCTTGTATCGAAACAGACTTTTAAGGTGTGAATTACTGCCGATTTGATGCATGCTGTAGTTCAAAGGTGTTACAATGATGAAACAAACATTGACGGACGAATATGGTTTAAGTGCTATGCAACTCATCCAGATTCAATACGATCAACGCTTGCGAAGCTCGTCCAATCTAGTTTCGATTAGAGTGGTGCAGCTGCTTCAAGGTTAAAAGATCGTTTGTCAAAGTTGAGAAAGGTCTTTGGCAAGACATAATTACTTTTTATGACCATTTTATGAGCTATATGTTTTTGTACTGCAAACCAAACATAAGCAAGCAAACGGATACTAATTTTTGCAATTCTACATTTCTGTTTTGTCATTTTTTGAGTTTTTCTAGGCTGAGGGTCCAGGGAACTTCCTCTGAAGCTTGATAACAGGTTACTGCATAGTATCTAGATGCAGTGGATTAGTTTTCAACATTTTAATTTCATGAATTCAAGTTTTTTTCTAAGTTTCTGAAAATTATAATCGTGTTCCGTTTTTATCAATCATTATTGGCTAGTGAAATTTTTTTCGGGTGGAAATTAGGTTACTGGAAAATTCCTGGGGACAAAAAATGGTTTCTGATTATATTAAAATTGCAAAATTTAGAAAGTTTTGTCGGTCGCTAGTGGCTAATAAACCCATTTTAAGGCTCGTGCGTTGGTTAATGGGTGCATTTACATGAATCAATTTGGCTTTCAGGGTAAAAGATTCAAGAGTTGAAGCAATTATCTTTTTGTTTAGTTTGTATAATTATTTTAGTTTCTCAACCTTTGAGACTGTTTGTCGTTCGCTGGCATTGTTCAATTGATCTGCTAGTCAAATACAGTAGTTCTAAATTTTTTATTCGATTCGTTGGACTGTATTTCGTGACATGTCCTGTTATGTTTTTAACTTCGTCGAATTAAAATTGGTTTTGCTTTACCGTAAGTTACATCTTAATCGACATCTTGCTTCAAATCGTTTTGACTTCTCCAGGCTAGTTTTATTCTTTGCTCATTCTACTCAAAGCAATTTTCAACGGCAGATGCTCAGCAAAACAATCTAAAACGAACGGAGTCTTGGAAGCAAAATCAACAATAGAAAGGGGATAAACCAATAAAGCTCAATTTTAGATGCCTGAACTTTGTTCTTGTCAGACTTAGTTACAATCTCTAATGCTCATTGGTATTGATAGTAGGCCCTGCATCTCCTCATTAGCAAGCTGGAGTATGACTAACTACAGAATAACATCATAACATCGCCAACTTTAAAAATATTTTTATGCGAAGGTACATTTTTTGCAATCCCATTCGGCGATGTGGCAATCAATGGCGGCTATTTTCTGACAATCTGTCACGTATCCTTAATGAAGTGTTCTGGGTTATATATGGAATCAAAAAGAAAGCATTCAATGGTTTCAGTTCGTTGCTAGTAGTTTTTATGACTTTCATTTTTACTTGTTTAAGTGAATGATATTGAAATTTTGAGTTTTGTCCCTTTTTGATATCATTTCACTTATTAATGTGTTTTTATAATATTTATTCTGTTCAGTTAATAGCTAATGGTTTTTATGAGTGAAACCTTAGTTGCTTTAAAAAATACTAGTAATTTTTTTTTGAGTGCTGAGACTTAGTATTTGCGACTTTATCACTACTTGTTTTCAAAAAAAATAATGAATTTTTAGGTTTTGGCAGGATTTTGTTTTTTTTTGTCTTGGCATTTATCCTCGCCAATTACAGGTCTTATTGTCTACTTGTTTTCAAGAACGTTACTTTTTAATAGCTGCCCTAATCTTCTCAGCCGGCTATTATAGCGCATCTGTTTTTTATAATTCAAAGAATTTGAATTGTTTTGGGGCGCTGTCTTTTTTTTAAGATCTGTTCTCACATTTTCATGATTTCTGAAGTCAAATTGGAGTAGTGATTTTGGTCATGCCGAAACAGGAAGTGGAGCGAAAAAGCGAGTGGTTTTGCGGCGTGAATGTTTCTCGCTCTGAATTTAAAGTAGAGTGAGAAAACGGTGTTTGAACAAAAACTGGCTTTCTCGCTAGTGGTTTTTTTGTTCACATGCGGCAATTTCACTTTGATTTTTACTGTTTTCGATTTTTTGGATCGGATTTATTTTCTAATTGGTTTTCCCAATCCATTCATAGTCCGTCCTAGGTCTGGTTTTCTGTTTAGTCAATGAAAGTTCTTTGAATTGTACGTCAGGACTTGTCCTGCTATGTTTTACTTCGTCGAACTTTTTTTTGCTTTACCCGTTTTGCCGCTTTTTCGACATTTTGCGTGAAATCTTTTTGACTTTTCTAGGCTAGTTTCACTCTTCTTTCGTTCTGCTCAAAGTACTTTTAAGCAGCAGCTGCTCAGCAAAGCAATTCACAATGAAGAGAGTCAGTATTAAAAAAATCAAAGTCAGAAATAGAAACGGGATAAACCCATAAAGCCCATTTTTAGATGCCCGGTACTTGAACTTTGTTCTCATAAGTTTTAGTTTCTATCTATAATGCTTATTGGTATTGATACTAGACCATGTAGCCTCTCATTGAGAGACAGGAGTATGTTCAATTACGAAATGACATCAAAATAAATCGCACTTAAAAATGTTTTTATACAAAAATCAATATTTGTTGTTTTTTTCTTTCAATCCCAATAGAGTTATGGGAATCAACGGCGGCTTTTTTCCGGCAATCCGCCGGGTATGTTTTATGTTTTACCCTTGTTAGCTGTTCTTTTTTACCACTTAGTCTCACAAATATCAGGTCTCCTCGGCGTTTTATGCGGTAAGCTATATTTTTATTCGTGTTTTTTTTTGTTGGGATCTAATGTTTTTTTTTAACTTGGATACCATTTTTTGTAAATGTTGAGAGGTTTGAAATCTGGCCTTCAGTAACTTTTGTCTTCTCTCGTTGATATTGAAAGGAACGAAGTTCGTAGCAATTATTGTAAAGGCGTTGGTCATCTTTTTATGCAAATTTTTTGGCTTGACCGTTTTTGCGCTTTCTTCTAGAAAATTCTGTGACTTCTCAAGTGACTTTTTCACGCTTTCGTTCTTCATTTTTGAATGATCTCTAATTCTTCTCACTCTGAATTAAAGCTTGTTGCTAAAATAAAATCGATTGCAGTAAAGTGAAACGAAGGGCGTGATAGTCTAGTGGGTTGTGCCTCTGTTGAGGGGGAGGGAGGTCTGGTCAAAAAATTTTGCACCCAAAAAGAAAAATTTATCTGGGCTACAGCCCTTGAATTAACTTGCCTCGACTGTCGTTCGAGAGCAATTCTTTCGACATTAGTCGGTTTATGTTTTCTCAGCGTCCATTATAATTTTGTTATCAATTTAGCTTGAACATATGGTTGTGTTTTTGTCACTTTGATGTCACTCTTCATAAAAGTTTTCACATTTTGCCAGATTTTTCATTGTGTATATTTGATGCGTAACTTTGTTTCTAATTCTTTGTTTCTAGTTTACGACTCCAAAAGGCTTTGTGATTTTTAGTTGTTCTCAAACGGAGTCCTGAGGCCTTTTTCAATGAGATTAATCGGTTAACCAATTTGTCGTCTGACCTCTGACCTGTTAATCCCTTTTTGACGAAAAGGTAATAGTGTAAAAAAATTGTTTTCAACTGAATGGGATTCAATTCTTTCACTGATTGAGTTACTCAGTTTAGTGAATGCGGCGGAGGTCAAAAGAGCAAAATCATAGGAAACGGGATAAACCGATAAAGCCCGATCATTATATCAAAATGTATTAGGTTATTAAAGTTCGTTACAGCGATTGCTAGCTGGTATTAGTATTAATCTAACTGAAACTGCACATCAAATTAGAACACTTTTTGGCACTGTCTATTCTGTTTCAATCCCGATTTGTCCTCATGGGGTTCAATGGCGGCGGCTATTTTCCGGCAATCCAGCGGCTATGTTGATGGCAGATGACAGGAGTCCCTCGTCACTGGTCTTTTTATTGTCAGTTTTGAAAGCGTTTTTCCAGCCGCAGTTGATTTCAGCATAAATGAAATCAAATAGCAAAAAAAATTTATTTTGAGCAGAAATAACTATAACCTGGAACAAATTAAATTACTGGCTTAAGTTCTCTTAAGGATTTTTTGTGGAGACTCTCATAGCAACCCATAGATTGGGCTGGCATTATTGTTTTAATGAGATTTTGGCTCGTTTTTTGAGTGGTCAGTTGGGTGTCAGGACAAAATTCTCAAGGCTAAATTACTCAGTGTTTCAATTTATACCCAATGTGTAACCCTATAGTCAAAAATATCATGTAGCCTAATTAGCATTATTATGCCCAAGCGAGATAATTTGTATTATATATAATTTAGGATGATCGCGAGTTTTGCCCTTCAGTTGCCCATTGGACTTGAAATTTAACTATCTCAACCAAACATTAGATGAAGTTGATCATGGAAAGTTCGGTTTTAAAAAAGCTTGGCTGTAGTACAGACTAATTTGTGATCGGACTATCGAAAGTAAAAATCAAATGGATTATTTGTGTACAATGGCATTGGGTATTTCGGCGATGGGAACAATTTCTCGTAACCGCTCAGTTTATATTAAAAGTTGTATTGTATTTAAAAGTTGCTCGTGGTTTAGACGAGAACCTGAATATCAAAGTGAGTGACTTCGGCTTTGCGACCTTCATTGAACATGACGAGGAGTTGACGGAACTGATGGGCACTCCCGCCTATCTGTCCCCAGAGGTGCTAAAGTGCTCAATGAGCATGGGAGGCATCGAGGGTTACGGTAGACCGACAGATGTGTGGGCGTGTGGTGTGGTCATGTACACGCTATTATCTGGTCAGCCTCCCTTCTGGCACAGGAAACAGATGATGATGTTGAGGATGATCATGGAAGCCAGGTAAGTCAGTCGGGAAGGTTTCAATCGTGACCCATTAGTATCTTTCGAAAAATTTCGGAGCTATTCTGTTCCCCCTTACGTCGTCCGCCAGGCGCGCGTGCTGTTTTTTAGATAGTAACGTGCTATATAACACAATCTGTAAGTGGGGGTCGTAAAAACACTGGGAGACAGACTAGGTCCGAATATTTTGTGTTAGAGAGCTCGTAAAAGCTGGAGCAATGATAGAAGGAATCTTAAGATTTTAATCCCGTGTAAAAATAAGAATAAATGTCTCTAAGCCTCTTTGGATTTATTATTGAGCTCTCCTTTTACGTTGATATGTAAGGGTTGATGTATATTTGGTGACATGGTAGCATTATCTGTAAACGGAACAAATACAATTGATATTGAGTATAGTGGTAGTATCCAATATCCCAATAAAGTTAACAATCAGATTGAATTCGCAAACGCTGTAAGAGTGTAAAACTTGTTGGTTCAGGCTGTGCCCATCTTGATTTTGTGCATTGAGTAGCAGCCATTCTGTGAATTAGTGTTAGGCTCCTCCGGTATTGCAGAGTACATGCGGAGGTAAGTAGTTGTTATTAATAGCTGTATAGCGATGGGTGAGCCTATTATTGGCCTTCTGTTGGTTTTTTTACGACTCGACGAGGAGTATTGATTTTCTTGAGGTTTCTTTCGACTCGAAGAGGAGTATTGTTTTTCTATCGGTCTTTCTTTTGTTTTTTACGGGAAGTAGTTTTGTTAATGCGGCATTTTGACCTAAAAGGGAAAGTGAGAAAAGCTGTCATGATGAACAGATCTTTACGACTCGAAAAGGAGTATTGGTTTCGCTAAGCTGTTTTTACCGGAAGTAAAATTCGTTCAGGCGGCTTTCTACCTAAAATGAAAATAGTAAAATTGCCTTGTAACTAATTTTTTCTGAGCGAGAAAATTTTTTTTTGATCATGCGCTGCGTTCAGTTAAATGGCTTTTCAACTTTGAAAAGTGTTTTTGCGAGAATGGCACATATATATGGCACGGTTTTTGTCGGTTTTTCGTCTAATTAGCCCAGTTTTTTGGCTTGTAATTTGGTTTTGTTGTGGAAAGTTTTTATTTGATTTCATATTCAAACGTAGCATTCGGACATTGATACCACAGTGTTATGCAGAGCCTAATAATGCGCTTCAAGTTCAAAATAAGCACATATTTCTTGATTTTTTAGTTGACTTTTTCCATTAATTTTCCATTTTTGTATCCTTCAGCCGTCTTTCCAAAAATCAGTTCATATGGCAACTTCCTATTGATAGTTCATATACTGAATTTTGTTTTATAAAATTGTGCACATGCTAATCCAATTTTGCTAGTTTTTCTCCATTGATTCTATTTTGTTATTTTGGTTTAAATTACTAGATTGTCTTTTTGCAACACCAGCGATTTTAATTTCGTTTTGTTAATAATAAAATATTTTGAAGGCGTTTTTGAAATACAGAAAAAAATTTATTGATGCCGTTTTAAAATGTTTTTGTCCTGTTTGCAAAAATTTTACAGCGTTTCCAATCTTTGAATTCTAGCTCCTATAATTTTATTCGGTTGGCTTTTTCAGTTGTTAAAAGAATTTAAGGATTTTATCTTTTTCTTAGATTTTTGTCATTTCTTTGGTTTGCATTTGATTTCATTTAACGGAATGCAGCAATGAGATTTTGCTGGGAATCGTTTTGCAAAACGTTGACCGATTACAAGTTTGCAATTTTTTGAGGGGCCTCGGTATTGTTTTTGATGCTTTGATAATTTTTCTTTTGATTTTGTTTTTCTATGATTAATTTGTTTTTGAAATATTTGATTTCATTTTGTATATCATATCTCCAACATGGAAGAGGTATATCTGATTTTTATACTAATTGCTGTGATTTGATAACTGAATGTAGTGGTTTTTTTGAGTCTTAGTATTTTTTAGAAATTTAATTCAGTTTCTAAGAAATTCGCTGTCTTATGCGTTCACAATGTGTTTTTGAGTATTAAAGTTGATTGCGGAGATCTATATATTCAAGACCCGCATCATTGGTAATTTCATTACAATTTAGAGCGATGTCAGTTTTTTCAGCCTGTCAGTATTTTGACCATGCTATTGGACATTTTTAACGTTACCAATTATTTTTTTAATGAAATTTTGCTGCATTTCTTTCTTGTGGTGACTGTGGTTTAAATTTAGCGTTTTAAAAATCAAATTCAGCTGGGGAAAAGTTGATGGTTAAATTAAAAAAAGTTATGTTATCAGCCGCAATTATGGTCTTTTTGTGAAGCTTTAACGCTTCGAGTTGCTTCCGGAATTTTTATTTTACCGGAAGTACTATTGGTTCACTCGGTGCTTCGACTTAATAGAGAAAGCTAATAAAATCTCCATTTCAACTGATTTTTTCTGAGCGAGAGAAGTTTTCGATCATGAGCTGCGTTTACTGAATGACTTCGACTTTGATTTTGACAGAATGCGGCATATAGATAACCATTTTTAGCCTTTTTTATTTTTGCCCATTTTTTCCATTGGAATTTGGTTTTCTGTGGAAATTTTTGTCGACGCTGTTTCGGTATGTAACTCTCTGAAGTTGATGCCGCAATAATTTTGAGAGCCTAACAATGCGAGTCAAGTGTAAAATGGGCACAATTTTCCCATTTGCCCATTGTAAATCAAATTGTACACATGCTAATCTGGTTTTGGCAGGTTTTGTCCAATTTTTCTTAGCTTTTGTTTGTATATTGGTACTAAGTACTAGAAAAAGTCTTGATGTGCACTGTCGGGATCCTAATGTTGTTTTATTAATGATTCAATTATTTTAATGGCCGCCGTCAGCCTCTCAACGGCTCTCATTTTTTATTTCGCTTTGCCTATTGATCACGTTTTTCGTTTTTACTTAAGTCACGGTTTTGAAGCTTGGATCCTGACTTACCTCACTCACTGTTTCAACTGAATAGATTTTAATTTCTTTCATGCATTGAATTACGCAATAAGGTGAATGCTGTTAAAGTCAAAAGAGCAAAATCAAAAAGGACGAGATGAACCTATAAAGCCCGGTTATTAAATCATTGAGAATAGGGTTATCAAAGTTCATTAGATTGTTTGCTAGCTTGCATTGGCATTAAGCCTGTTAGCTTTCAGTTTAGAAGCTGAATTAATTATAGTTTTAGAATCTAACTGAAACTGCACGCTAACTTTTTGGCACTCAAAAAAAGTCAGGAAAATTTCTGTCTTGTTTTCTTGTCCTGCTTCAATCTCGATGTGCATCAAGCGCTTCAATGGCGGCTTTTTTTTAATATTTTCAAACTTTTTTTCACATTTTTTTTGAAAGTATGTCAATGTTTGGAATCTTTGAAATCTGTTTTAACATTTTTGACCTGTAGAGATGAATCTCTCTTGAAGTTTTATAAGCCCCGAATGATAAATAATGAAATGCTTTTGTTTAATACTTCCTTTTTTCAATTTAGTTACTGGTTTTCAAAAATGTCTGGTCATGAACTAGTCTTTTTTAAAAATCTATCCTTATTCTCCAGGTTTTAGCTTTTATCATTCTAGCATTCTCCTAAAACTTGTAGTTCTCTTCAATCTGCTTTTATCATTCGTTTTTAAAAATTACTGATTTTCGCCTTTTTATTTTTTTTTCAGTTTTTTGGTTCTCAATTGATTTTGTTTAATATCAGTTTCAGCAGCGCTGAAAGTTTACTGAAAATTCGTTTATAAGTTTTGACTGATAATCAGCTGCGAATGTGCTTTCTTGCTTTATTTAACAATTTTTTTGCCTTCGATTTTTGTTCTGTTTCTTTGGCCTTTTCTTGATTGACTTATTTGTGCAATAGTTTAAACCCGGTTTGTCTTGGATATCTGCAACAAGAGAGAAGTTTGTCTTTTTGTTGTATTCCTTGTCATGACTCCACAACTGAAAAAGGTGTGTTTTCTTGAGTCATAATTTCTAGTTTTTTTTTGAAAAATTGAGTTTCTATGAATATATGCCTCATGCTTTCACTGTGTCTTTTGGGTCCCAGAGGTGGTGGAGATCTAGTCTTTAAGACTGGTAGCATGAGTTATTTTGTGAAAATTTGTAGCCCTGTCAATTTTTGAGCCTTTCAGTATTTGACCATCCTAAGAATTTTGGCCATTTTGCAATGTCACCAAATATTTTTAAAAATATCAAATTTTGCTATATCAAAATTATGTGTCATGTTTCAGAAATGAGCGGCGGTTTTGTAGTGTTACTGAATGATGTTGTAATTGTTTTCTTTTTAACTTGTTCCAATGACGTCAATGTTCAAGTCTTTCTCGATGACAGAGGTGTATTTTTTCACCAGTATTTTTGATCAAATCTGATGAGGTACATAGTTAATGTTTTACGACGAAATTTAACGTTTTCTGCTACAAGTAAGGTTTTTTTCTCGTGAGCGTCTGACGCTTCGAGCCGGTTCCGGAATTCATCCGACTGCTTTTTATTTCGTCAAAATTTTTCTTTCGACAATATGACGTCACAACCAATTCAAATCTGCTTTTTATTCATTCGCTCATGCAATTTCAACAGAATTGCGTGCCTGACGTCATTTTTCACTCTTACTGGAGGGAGTTTTTTGTTGATTGGCGTGATGAAGTTTTTGGTCACACGTGACTTAACTCACTCTCAAAAATGACTTCATCACTCTAAAATTGGCTTTTCTTTACTTAAATTCCGAGATCAGGTGAAGTTAGTGTGTGTCATTCTAATTGAAGGTTATTTGAGAACAGCTATTAGACGCAGCAATAAGTTTGACAGATTTTAAAAAAAAATGAAACATCTGAACATTTAGTGAAAAGAATTATATTATCTTTTTGATACTGCAGATCTACGAAGCGGTTGGGGCTATTTTGAATGGAAAATACGTTGCATTTCATTTGGAAGGTTGTATCAAATGTAGTTTTTGAGATTTTTATTTGCTCTCAAACGAAGTGTAGCAATTGCATTAGTCACTGGTGGCTTGGACCCCTTAAACTCTGCTCCCCTCACCTACCTTTATGAGAGCATCTCCAAACCCCAGCTGGGTACTACGGAAGCCAACCGCTCGTCTTTCGTTTGAGAGCAATTCGCCGGACGTTAGTCGGCTATGTTTTTTTTTCTCATAATTGTTAGGATATTTTGCGAAGACTTTTTTTTAACGAAGTTAGGCAATTATTGTAAACGTAATGGTCTGTTCTACGCAAAATTTTTGCTTCAACATTTTGCGCTTTTCTACAACATCCTCTAACTTCTCAACTGAGTTTTGCAAACTTTCTTTCATAATTTTGAGTGATTTCAGTTTCTTTTATTATGAAATTAAGTTTGTTGCTAATATAAAAGTGCTTGTTAGCGGTTGAGTAACAACGCGGTTGTAGCTTAGCGGTGAAGGTGTCTGACTGCTATCCCTTAGGTCGCGGGTTCGAAGCACTATCACGCCGAGTTTTTGCTGCCAAAAAATTTTAGCTACACCGCTGAATTAAATTGCCCCCTCGCCTGTCGTTGGAGAATAATTCATAGGATATTTTTTCGGTTTATGTTTAATTGCTCCCAAACGAAGTTCGGAGCAAGTATATTAATCATGTGGTCTTTTTTGATGCGATTTTTTGCTCGACCGATTTTTTGTCTGACCCATTTAACTTTTCGTTTTCAAAAACGGGCATTAATTTGAGCCTTTCAGCTCACTGGCATCCAAGTACGCGATTCACAGAAACTTTTTTGGAGAGGTATACTCATGGTGTGTAGGAACCGTGGCCCCCCGCAGCCGAAGATCGCTGCCCCCATCAATCCCTTCACCCCCGATTCAATCCCCCCGCTCCACCCCCGAAGCCAACCGCTCGTCTTTCGTTTGAGAGCAATTCGCCGGACGTGAGTCGGCTATGTTTTTTTTCTCTTAATTGTTAGGATATTTAGCGAAGAATTTTTTTAACGAAGTTAGGCAATTATTGTAAACGTAATGGTCTGTTCTACGCAAATTTTTTGCTTCAACATTTTTGCGCTTTTCTACAACATCCTCTAACTTCTCAACTGAGTTTTGCAAACTTTCTTTCATAATTTTGAGTGATTTCAGTTTCTTTTATTATGAAATTAAGTTTGTTGCTAATATAAAAGTGATTGTTAGCGGTTGAGTGACAACGCGATTGTAGCATAGCAGTGAAGTTGTCTGACTGCTATCCTTTAGGTCGCGGGTTCGAAGCACTATCACGCCGAGTTTTTGCTGCCAAAAAATTTTAGCTACACCGCTGAATTTAATTGCCCCCTCGCCTGTCGTTGGAGAGCAATTCATAGGATATTTTTTCGGTTTATGTTTAATTGCTCCCAAACGAAGTTTGGAGCAATTATATTAGTCATGTGGTCTTTTTTGATGCGATTTTTTGCTTGGCCGATTTTTGTCTGACCCATTTAACTTTTCGTTTTCCAAAACGGGCATTAATTTGAGCCTTTCAGCTCACTGGCATCCAAGTACGCTATTCACAGAAACTGTTTTGGAGAGGTATACTCATGGTGTGTAGGAACCGTGGCCCCCCGCAGCCTAAGATCGCTGCCCCCATCAATCCCTCCACCCCCGATTCAATCCCCCCGCTCCACCCCCGAAGCCAACCGCTCGTCTTTCGTTTGAGAGCAATTCGCCGGACGTTAGTCGGCTATGTTTTTTTTTCTCATAATTGTTAGGATATTTAGCGAAGACTTTTTTTTAACGAAGTTAGGCAATTATTGTAAACGTAATGGTCTGTTCTACGCAAAATTTTTGCTTCAACATTTTTGCGCTTTTCTACAACATCCTCTAACTTCTCAACTGAGTTTTGCAAACTTTCTTTCTTAATTTTGAGTGATTTCAGTTTCTTTTATATGAAATTAAGTTTGTTGCTAATATAAAAGTGATTGTTAGCGGTTGAGTAACAACGCGGTTGTAGCTTAGCAGTCAAGGTGTCTGACTGCTACCCTTTAGGTCGCGGGTTCGAAGCACTGTCACGCCGAGTTTTTGCTGCCAAAAAATTTTAGCTACACCGCTGAATTAAATTGCCCCCTCGCCTGTCATTGGAGAGCAATTCATTGGATATTTTTTCGGTTTATGTTTAATTGCTCCCAAACGAAGTTTGGAGCAATTATATTAGTCATGTGGTCTTTTTTGATTCGATTTTTTGCTTGACCAATTTTTTGTCTGACCCATTTAACTTTTCGTTTTCAAAAACGGGCATTAATTTGAGCCTTTCAGCTCACTGGCATCCAAGTACGCGATTCACAGAAACTGTTTTGGAGAGGTATACTCATGGTGTGTAGGAGCCGTGGCCCCCCGCAGCCTAAGATCGCTGCCCCCATCAATCCCTCCACCCCCGATTCAATCCCCCCGCTCCACCCCCGAAGCCAACCGCTCGTCTTTCGTTTGATAGCAATTCGCCGGACGTTAGTCGGCTGTTTTTTTCTCATAATTGTTAGGATATTTAGCGAAGAATTTCTTTTAACGAAGTTAGGCAATTATTGTAAACGTAATGGTCTGTTCTACGCAAAATTTTTGCTTCAACATTTTTGCGCTTTTCTACAACATCCTCTAACTTCTCAACTTAGTTTTGCAAACTTTCTTTCTTAATTTTGAGTGATTTCTGTTTCTTTTATTATGAAATTAAGTTTGTTGCTAATATAAAAGTGATTGTTAGCGGTTGAGTAACAACGCGGTTGTAGCTTAGCGGTGAAGGTGTCTGACTGCTATCCTTTAGGTCGCGGGTTCGAAGCACTATCACGCCGAGTTTTTGCTGCCAAAAAATTTTAGCTACACCGCTGAATTAAATTGCCCCCTCGCCTGTCGTTGGAGAGTAATTCATAGGATATTTTTTCGGTTTATGTTTAATTGCTCCCAAACGAAGTTTGGAGCAATTATATTAGTCATGTGGTCTTTTTTGATGCGATTTTTTGCTTGACCGATTTTTGTCTGACCCATTTAACTTTTCGTTTTCAAAAACGGGCATTAATTTGGGCCTTTCAGCTCACTGGCATCCAAGTACGCGATTCACAGAAACTGTTTTGGAGAGGTATACTCATGGTGTGTACGAACTGTGCCCCCCCCCCCCCCCGCAGCCGAAGATCGCTGCCCCCATCAATCCCTCCACCCCCGATTCAATCCCCCCGCTGCGCTCACCTCACGCCCCTTCAATTAAGCTAAAGCTGGCCTAACTAAGCCGTAGCTAGCTGCTGACGAAGCCAACCCTTGCCGGTCGTTTGAAAGCAATTCGCCCGACGTTCGTCGGTAATGTTATTTATTTGTGCAGAGGTCAAATGGTTTATTTTTGGTTTGTCATCGGGATTTAGAATAGAAACTTCTCCTGCCGTGCTGGTATTCGTAAAGGGGAGTACCACTTTTAATAAAACTGTGAAATAAGAAGGACTAGACTTAAATGGTACATGAAAATGCATTGACAGGCTTCTTGAACTTGGACCTGATAATTTACGAGCGTGAATGAGGTGCCAAATAAATAAATTGAGCATTCTAAATGTTTGTTTTTGCTGATTCACCCTCAAAATGCAGAACGAAAAAATAATTCACTTTAAACATTAAATGTTTTTAATGTGAAATTAATGTCCCAAAAATCTGAAAACTTTATACTGTTATTTGTGATCTCAGTTCCAACATATACCGTAGACGGTGTCAGGTAAATTTACACAATACCATTTTGCCCAATGCCATTATACCCAACCTGACATTATACTCAAACTGTTATTTTAACCAATGCGGTTTTGCCCAATGCCTACTTTGTTTTGCCCCATTGTTAAAATTAACAGAACAACTATTTAGCCGGCCATATAAAAAGTTGCAGTGGGACGTGGTACAAAACTATCGCAACCAAACATGGGATTATATTGTCCGCTTAAGCATGTTAAAACGTCCTTGTAATAGCGACGGCTAATTTGTGATCGGATCATTGAACGAAAAGATCAAAATTGCATTGGGTAAATTGGCATTGGTTAAAATGGCAGGTTGGGTATGATGGCACTGGGTAAATTGGCATGTAACTGACGTAGGTTACATTTCATTTTACCCAATGCCATTATTCCCAGCTTTAGACTAATAGTACCTAATTTTATTTAGTGAAAATTGGCTATTGTAAGTAATACATCATCCTCTAGCACAACTTTGTCTATCTTCACTTCAAAATTGATCATCATAATTTGCAATAGAAAATTCAAAAGGCGTTGATGACCAAACATTCTCATATTTCTCTACAATGTGTAAATGGATTGAGGGTAGCTTGATTTACGTCTGCTAATATATTACATTCTCTGTTATATTCAATGTTAAAAGCCGCCGCCAGCCCCTCAAACGGCTATTATTTAGGCCCTCTCCTTTTTCATAATTCGAAGAATGTGAATTGTATTGGGCGCTTTCTTGTTTACGACTCGAAGAGGAGTATTGGTTTTTAATTGCTCTTGAACGTAGTTCATAGCAATTATTGTAAACGTGTGTGTCTTTTTTATGCAAAATTTTCGCTTGACAATTTTGACTTTTCGAGTGGCTTTTACGCCCTTGACTTTTTGCATTTCGCGTGATCTAAAATTCCCTCTCAATTACAATTTCAAGCAGCTGAACTCAATTGGCGGCAATTTAATACTAAAAGTCAAATGAAAAGTGCGCCGAAACTGGTGTCATTTTTTACTTTAAATCTTAATAGTGGTATATGTTTACCTCTAATGTGGTTATTTGAAGCCCACTATAGAACTTCTTAGTCCCATTTAGCCCCCCCCCCCGACTGAAGCAGGCTGCAATTGATTAGAGCTCCCACTAGTCGTTCAAGAGCAATTCTTCCGACGTTAAGTCGGTTATGTTTTTACGTTTTTTTTAGCGGAAGTACTATTCGTTCAGCGGCGTTTTGACCTAAAAGCGAAAGTGATTAAAATTGTTTTGTGTGAATTGATTTTTTTCTAAGCAAGAGAAGTTTTTTGATCATGCGCTGCGTTCAGTGAATGACTTTCGACTTTGAAAAGTGTTTTTAACAGAATGGCACATAAAGATAAGTTTTTAGCCGTTTTTTCGTCCAATTGGCCCAGTATTTTGGCTTGAAATGTTTTTGTAGAAATAATTTTTATTCGACGTCATATTGAAATTTAGCCCTCGAAAATTTATACCACAGACAGTGCTTTACAGAACCTAATAACGCATTTCGGGTTCAAAATTAGCACCTGTTTCTTGATTTCTTAATTAATTTTTTGGCATTTTTCCATTAATTTCATTAGTTTTGGAGCTTTCAGCCGGCTTCTGATTTAAAAAATCAGTGCATATGGCATCTTTTCATTGAAAATTTAGATACTGAATGCCTCGTTCTACCCCGAGGGAACTTTTTCAATAAAATTGTGCACATTTTAATTCGATTTCGCTTGTTTTTTTTCTGGTTTTTGTATTTTGGTTTCATTTACTAGAAACAATACTTTTTTGTAACATAAGGGATTTTTATTTTGTTTTAGTTGTAATTCAATTGTTTTTGGCTGCAAATTTTTGAAATACAGTTAAAAGTTTTTCATAAATGAAGTTTCAAAATTTTTTTGACCTTTTTTGCAAAATATTTCAACATTTGCAATCTTTGAATTTTGTTTCTCATTTTTTTTATCTATATAGGAAGATGGCTCGTGCTTCAGTCAGTCTGAGTCAAGAATGCTAAATTTTGAAATGTATTTGTTTTCATTTCTTTTAATTTGATTTTAACTGTCAAGAAAGAAAAAGTATTCCTTTTGTTTCGTGTTTCCTATATTGTGTCTATGCTCTGTACATTTTAGCATTCTCTTAGCACCTGTGTTTTTTACTCATTTTGCTTTCTTTCAGTCGTTAAAAATTTAACGATTTTATTGTTTTTTAGGATTTTGTGACTTTGCTTTGCAATTGATTTCATTTAACAGACGGCAGCTCTGGAAATGTTTTGGAAATCCTTTTGCAAAATTTCAAAATTTTTACTGATTACTACTTTCTGCAGTGTTTTTGGAGGCTTCGGTGTTGTTTTTTTAACCTTTTCACTTTGAACGTTTTTCTCTTTTTTGTCTTAATTTTTTCGATTTTGCTTTCGTTTGTTTTATGATCAATGTAATTTTGAAATAGTTTGTTCAATGTAATTTTGATGTTCATTTTCTCTGTCAAGTCTCCGACAAGGAAGAAGATTAGCTTAATTTTGTTCTTATTGCAGTTAAGGTTAAGGTTAAGTTCTTATTGCAGTTAAGTTTATAAGGTAACAAATTCCACTCTTCAATTTTCTCGATTTCTAACAATTCTCCTGACGACCCTCGCAGTTATTTTTGGAAAATTGTGATTGTTCCTTTTAAGGGTTTAGCAGGTTATTTTTATGTAATTTTATCAGGTTACATATCCTTGCCAGATCTGCTGCAGATTTTTTGGCCTGCTTTTTTGTTGCTTCATTTCAACTGTTTTTGCTAATTTGACAGCTGACATTGTTATATAAAAAAATTGACATGGAAAAAGTTTCTTTTTATATCGCTCGATCTTTTGAAAATTTTTTTCAAATGATATAGGAATATTCTGAATCGAACTGTTCAAAAATCAATCAAACTAAGAATACAATATTAAAGAAACACTTTAATGATTGCCCTTGAACGAAGTTTGAAAGACAAATTATGCTGAACGGCAAAGTAAGTTCGCACCGCCTAGGTTTCCGAAGTAAATATTCAATTTTGAGGCCATATTACTCCAACTTAAAATCAAATTTTTAGAACAGTTTTTACATCATTGATCCCCTACACTAGTTCCATTGATCCCCCTCGTCTACATCAAAATTCGCTCTTATAAAATCGAACTTTCCCTCACCAGATAAAATCGAACTTTCCCTCACCAGAAATCTCAATCTAAAGTTGACGAAATGCATCCAAGTTTCACAGGAAAAAGGAAGTTGTCACAAGATGTGATATGTTTGTTCTACTATGGATATGTTTGCTTTTGTGTTAAAAATTAAAGAGATGGGGGAAAAGGTCAATGAATTGTGATCTTGTTACTTTTTTTAACTATGAAACTCTGATGGAGTTCATCAACTTTAAATTGGGATTTCTGGCATTTTATCAATTTCATAGGTAGACGAAAGGACTAGTGCGGGGGGGGGGGCAATGATTATTCTCGAAATTTGATTTTAGGTTTGGAGTAATAGTTCGTGATGGAGTTCTTTATGCAAAATCTTTGCTTTACCTTTTGACTTTTCCTGTGACGTTCATCACGATTGAAATTTTCATTTTTGCGTGATGTAAATTGCTATCTCATTAGCAATTTAGGCAGTTAAATTCAAGTGGTGACCGATAACTAAGAAAAGTCAAATGAAAAGCTCGCCAAATAGTTCTTGGAATTGACTGATTGATTGTTTGTAGCCCTCGAATGAAATTGGAAGTAATTATTTTAGTCATGTGTTGACCAATTTTAGTGTAATGTTCTCTCGCTTCGCTTGAGTGCTTTCAAGTTTGCCCGAAGGCGTTAAATTGCCCTGTTGCTGCTAGAGGCTTAGTAGCCGCTAAGAATGTTGCTCATCGTTTAATTGGGGGCGCTGTTCTATAAGTTAAGGCTAGCTACAGCCAATGGGAACCCGTTGGCGGTCTTTCGAGGACAATTCATTCTACTATGATCGGTTATGTTCATTTAGTGTAAAAGAAAATAAAGTTTCTCATATTGTCCTGCATTTGTTGAGTATATTTGTAAAATTCAACCGTTCCTTTTGATTCTAGGTATTCGTTAGACAAGCCAGAATGGGACGATGTTTCGCCAGCAGCCAAAGACCTCATCCGGAGACTTCTAGAAGTTAACCCAGAGAAGCGTATCACAGCCAGACAGGCTCTTAACCACGATTTCTTTGTCACTTTTAACCCGAGTGAAGTGCAACAGGATCTGCAGGGACAACCTTTTAATGCCAGACTCAAATTGCGCGCTGTCTTTCTTTTTGTCCACAGTATAGTCAGGTTAAAATTGCAAGTGCAGCAAAAGCCAGTGACTCCTGAGCTATTGTGTACGGCGCCTTACAATTCGAGGACTGTCAGAAAGATGATTGATAGTTGTGCTTTTGGAATTTATGGTCACTGGGTGAAAAAAGGCGACCAGCAAAACAGAGCCGCTCTTTTTGAAAACCACATTAAGTCAGTTACTCAACGCAATTTCACATTTGCATCTTAGCTTTAAGCTAGAATTATATACATTTTAATTTGGGTTAACTTTGACCTCTCTTCAATTTGTTATTGCTCATTTTGTTGCCAAGGGTGGTTCTAAATCACTTTTAATATGTCATGCAGTTTTAAATCTTGCCAAGTTTAAGAGCTTATATCGGGGACAAGAAAATTCAATCCTATTTTTTCAGTGATTTATATTTTGGTAGCTTATCTGTTCAAATATTTTCCTAAAGTTGAAATAGTATCTCCGCCAACTTAAGATTTATGGCAACTAGAAAAAGATTCTAAATAAACGAGGAGACTGATGATTTCAGGTTCATATGATTGGCAAGATTAAGGCGAAAGCGCATTTCGACTTGGATTTGCTTTATATTTTATATCCATATTAGTTTCTGTAATTAACAGCAGCCACTTTAGAAACCTTTAATTGAATTATTGAAAAAAAGAAGTTGGTTTTAAATGTTATCCAATGAAGTCTCTTTATGCATCGCTCGCTCGAGTGATTTGTTTTTTTTTGTCAAAAGAAACAGTATCAACTAGTAAAACTCGAGGGCATGAAGTCGATGAGTCCTTAGTAGGTGCCCGGTGTAAGATTCGGCAAATCTACCGAGTAGTTGTAGCAGAATTTTATGGTGTCAAGTGCGACTTTGGGAGGTTGTACACGATAGGTAGCATCATCCAAAGTTAAATCTTCGACTATCGTTGCAGAGCAATTCGTTCTACCGTTGTCGTTTTTTTTCAAAGTGAGATGAAGTTCAAATCCTGTTTAATATATATCTAAATAACAAGCGTTCTCGGTTTGTCGTAGAAATTTGTGTCTTTTCATTACTAAGCTGATAATAAGGCAACATGTAGTTGAACATATAGTTCGACAATATAGTTGGACATATAGTTCGACAACATACACTAATTCATTGGGCTCAATTTTTTTTATCCCTTTGTTCATTTTAACAAAGTGCTACTAGGCGTGACGTGATGTCTTTCTCTTGTTTGACTTCTAAAGCTTTCTAATGTAGCTGAAAATGCTACAATTATTGCAAACTGGCTACGAAATAGCAGATTGAATTTAAATAGCGAATAAAAAACTCTAAATTCTAGGTCAGATAAAATATCGCTGGTAAATTTGTGCAAGAAATTGAGCCTCAGGAAAATTTTAAGTATCCTGCTATCTAAGTTCACTCTAAAATGATTTTTAAAATCTATCTTGATTGTGAGCAAAACTTACTAATTTACTGCTAAAAATTTCTGAACGAAAACATGGAATTTTGTTTTTAGAAAACACATATTTAGTGTGCCTTATGGATTATTACGATTACACGTACTACCAACTTTTCGTCTGATTTTTTTGTTTGAACATTTGACCTTGTCGTTCTCATCTTAGAGCTTTACTGGTCTGTAAGTGTACAATTCACCGACGTTGCTCAGAAGAGACAAAATCATGTTATAAAAGGCAGTTTTATGGTGGTTTAGACCCCCTCTCTCCGTCAGCACCCCACCCCCCGCTGTTGGCCTCGCTAAGCCTAAGCTGGCTACTAGTGAACCCTACCGCTGGTTGTTAGAGAGTAACTCTCCGAGTCGGTTATGTTTTTTAATTTAGTAATTGCCTTTTTTAGCGTTTTGTTGAGCAGTTGCTCTACTACGCTTTGAAACACTTTTGAAGAAATATACTTAATTAAGTACTACGAGAAATCCGATTTTGTCGTAAGGAACTAGAATTTGATTAATCTTATGAAACAATTCAGCAGAGTAGGTTCAATCCATCCTTACTTTCAAAAAACAAATTGCTTTGATTTTTTTTGTATAATTTTTTTTGTATAATTTTTTTTGTATAGTTTTTTTTCGCTAGATGGTGTTATTAGAACATATATAAAAATATTTTGTTTCTGTCTAAAATTACTTGCTATCAACCGAGCAGGGAGTTTAGACATGCAGATAATCTGTTTGCTCGTTGAGGTAAAAGTAAATTTCAGCTGTTCTCAAACGAGGTAACTCAACTGATATAGAGATATACGGACAAAGCTATTCGTAGCTCAAAAAATTTTCCACGGCTCTGTACTTCAAGGTAGACTGGTAAACTTCAGAAGAATGCAGTGTCATCAGCCATTGTCCGTATATCTCTGTATCACTCAGTTGAGTTAACGTCGTCTGAGAGCAACTGAATTCTTCAGTAAATGTTCTCGTGGACTGTTGATCGCGCATTTTCCTGCCGTTATAAGAATAATAATAAATTTGTTTTCAGTACCAAATATTCAAGCTTCGAATAATTAAACAAATTAGAGTAGAAAGCGTCGTACTGAACGAATGCTAGGAGGCAATTTGCATGTTGCAGCACCGTTTCAGAGCTATTCAAAATTAGATTATGTACGAAATTCATTTAGTTACTTATACTGAGACCAGTCAAGAGGAACAGGAAAAAAAGTGTTTTAATAAACCAATTTTGCGCACCAACTATCTAATTGAATTTGACTTAAAGTTTTTTTTTAAAGTTGAATTCAGAAGTTAATGGAATTTCAGGTAGTTATACATGAGCTCGTATAAGTGGAGGCGAGCTAGTCAGAGACCTTCCGAGATTGAAGCGCGTTTAAACGGCTCGCGTACTGATGAAAACGACCCTAGATTGTGGTGTGAAAAGGTAGCAGCAGCCACTGATCACGCTGTAGCAACAGTCAGTGGAAAGAAGAAACCAGGCTATTCAAAATCAGGCAGCAATGCTATGAGTTTTGCTTTAGTTGGGCAAAATGACGTGTACATTGATGATGATGAAATTCAAAAAACAGCCCAGGATCTTCTAAATCAATGGATGAATGAGAACGTCGAACGTGAAAAGGAAGAGAAACAATTACAAGAGCAGCTTTCTGTCGTGGAACTGGAAAGTTCCGACCGCTCTGAAAAACCCCTGGGGACTGGTTCCTGGTCTTCATTTGACAATAGTGTTCTGAGCAATGGAGCACCTGATGGTTATAAGCGCGGAAAATCGGCCATGTTCGCTGGCAATGATCGAAGAAGCACTCTCGCTGTTGATAAGCGAAATCACAGTACCAATTTTGACTTGTTAAATGTGAATGAAAACAAAAGAGGATCATTGTCACCAGATTTAATGTCTGGACCACTTTCGAGTTTTAGTAGCAAATCACGCACAGTTGATTTTGAGCGGTCACAAAATGAATCTGAACTAACGAGAAAAATGGCAGAACTTGAAGAGAAATATGAACTGATGACAGTAGATTCAATATTGGACGGAATCTTAAATAAGCAATTTGATCAAAACAAACACGTGATGAACAACTTGGGTTTTAAAAGTGGTAAACAAAATAAGGGAAGTATGGTTGCTAAAATGGAATTGAGGCATCAACAGGTTATGAAGAAACGTGAAGAAAGAGTGAAAAAGAGCGAGCTGAGCAAAAAGGAATTTGAAACAAATCGTGAAACTGAAATGGCTGCCCGAAAATTGTTACTTGATGAGGAGAAATTGCAAATTGAACAGAAAGCGATGGAAGAAAGGAAAATTCAGGAAGAAATGGACAAAATAAGGAAAGAAATTCAAGAACAAAGGAATGTTATGCGAGAACAGCAAAAGCGTGATTTTGCTCTGAGGCAAGCTGAGTTAGAAAAGGAGAAACTGCGCGTTGAAAGTGAGAAACAAAAGAAAGAACTTGAGCGAATCGTTCTTGAAAAAAGTCGGGAAGAAAGCAAACGAAAGATTGCAGCGAGGCTGGAACAAGTAAAGTTGAAAGGAATGAAAATAAACATGGTGCTATTACAGAAACATTTTCATGCGTGGTATAATTTTATTGTAGATCAGCGTCTTAAAATTGGGAAAGCTGTGGCTTTAAGCGAATGGAGATTGATGTCTAAAATCTACAACAATTGGAAACACAAGACTATTCAAAAACAGTGCGAGAAAGAAGCACTGCGACACGAAGAGAGCATGAAAAAATCTGTTCATTTGGAAAAATTGGCAACCGACCATAATAAAGGTCGTCTGCTCAAGAAATGTTTTAATAGGTGGTTGATCTTTGTAACTATTTCCCAAGAAGAAAGTGATTTACAAAAGGAAGCTAAAACTCGTAAAGAGCGTCTGGAAAAATTTTTAGACGCTGCCAAAACTGGGAAATTGTGGAGTGACATCGAAGTCGAGACAACGGAAACAGAGAATGAAGATCTATTGACAATTGACAGTACCTCAGATGCTACTCTTGAATCTGCGGGAAAGTCTGCATTAGAGAAATCGCAACGGTTTATTTCCAATAGATCTACAACGTCGAGCTTCAGAAGTGAGAAGGTCTTTAAAATGTTTCATGCACCCGCAAAAGGCTTGGTCACATCCACGCCGCGATCAAATAGCTCGGGAAGTCATTTCGAAAACGGATCTCGTCTTGCGTCATCAGTTAAAGTTGCCACGCCAACAATGCCGTGGCAAGTACGAAGGAATATGGTGTCAGATTTGACAGTAGAACAGTTGGAGCAGATCGGCCAGTCGACCAAAAAAGCAATCAGTGCTTCCGCTAAGAAAGTGCAGGAGAAATTATCAGAGAAACAAATTGCCCAACAAAAACAACTTGAACAACAAGAAAAAATTCTGAAGAATCAACAGAAAGTCATCGACCAATTGCAGAGGCAGTTGGTTACTTCCAAAAAGAATGAAAATCAGGAAGGGTTTCCAAGTGAACTAAATGGTACGCCTAATGGAATTGAAACACATGGATTAGCACATCAGGACCTGGTCAATTTCAAGGTGTCGGGACGATCTGAGATTTCAGACGCTGCCTCACAATCGAGCCAAGCTATTGGAAAGAAACATCACGACCCGATAGTTTCTGCCATGGAAGAGCGTGAGCGAATTAGACAAGAAAAACGGGCTAAATTTGAAGCGATTAAGAGACAAAAAGCGGACGAAAAGTTTAGGCAGGCGAAAATTGAGCAGGAAGAACTCGAACAGAAACTACAGGAAGAAAAGAAAGCAGCTGCTGAGAAAAGACGACAGGAAATTCAGCTGCAAAAAGAAACGGAAAAACGAAAAGCTGAAAGTCTTGCCCGAGTTCAAGCGCTCAATGAAAAAGCCGACAAGCTCAATGTCAGGAGGATTATGAAATTTTACGGTTTGATACCATGGATGCAATTGATTAAAATTAAACACCAATTTGAAAACAAAGCTTTTAATTTTTACGCGCAAAAAGTTTGTGGAAAATGTTTTAACCACTGGCGTGTAGATGCTCGACAGTCTGCCGAATTAAAACAGAGTATGGCTTTAGAATTGAGTAATTACTTTTTAGTACGGAGACATTTCAGGTCGTGGTGTCGTTACAAAGAGATTCTGGACATATTATTTGTGAAGGCTGAACGACACCACACTAAAGTTATAAAGAGAAACTTTTTCAAATACTGGATCGAGTTTACAGATAATCGGAGAACTGAAAACCTTGTGAATTGTGAAATTGCCGAAAAGCACAACGAAGAGAGGTTAATCAAGCGTTGTTTTGAATCTTGGAAAGCTTTACCGAGGGTAGAGAAAGCGGAGCGCGAAAGGGTGTCGCGCCGAGCCGAATTGCGAAGTCTGGTTGCCCAAATTATTCCTGACTTCAAAGGTACATCGGCTAGTGTTGAACAAACTGATGATTTAAACACATCGGAGATTAAATCAGATGGCGACAATTTACCCGAGTTAGATGAGAATGGCCACTCGTCAGTGTTAACTGGTTTCGATCTTAGGAAACGTGAACTATATCAACCCTAATTCGCGAGTTTGCTTCATTCAGAACATGCCAAATGAATGTTTCGCTATCTGCTGCAATATTTATGTTTCTACTGTAAATTGTAATTATGTAATATACCATAGGATTAATTATGAATAATATTTTGAAAAATAGTCAGTTGCAAAGTTTTTTTCAGTTGAAATTACCGAGCATTTGTGGTGAATATCGTCTACTTGCTCTGAATGTTTCGCAAAATTGATGGATGTTGGCCACTAGATAACGATTTTCGTATTGATGCTAAAAGAGGTTTTCAGTTACTCGCGTAATTTTCCGTTAAATGACCAGAGGTACCTATGAGACCAATTTAGTTCGTTGATTTTGAAAAACTTATTTAAGGTTGTTTCCTTCAAATCATAAATAGTCAATTATGTTCCGGATGTTTCAAATGGGTTATCCTGTTGCTATTGGAGGGGTTGACTAGTGGATCAATTTCAAAGGAGTAAATGCCTATTGCTTGTCAAAAAGGGCTCTGACCTATCAACAGGAATCTCTCTCTGCACGAGTCTCGTTAATGCACTTCCGTACCCAATCTAATTTGAGAAGTGAAAATAGGAATAATTTTGAAAGTTAGCTTTTGTCGTCGATATTAGTATTTGGTATATTTGTTTGTTTGTTTTTCTACACGCTCTCGGTGATCAAGTTTCGTGTTCCGAAGGAGGCCTGCACAGAAATGGTAAGTTTTTATTTTGAAAAGAAATATTTTAATTTGGCTCTTTTTCTTTTAAAGGGTTCCAAGGGTTCTCATCACTGATACTCTGAGGCAATTTTGGGTTCCTCAATTTAATTAAAGACATCTGCTGTTTCCAAATATAGTCTCAAAGCAATAAAAACCAAAAGTCATGATTTGAGATTCCGATTTGCATCATTAGAATTTTTTGATAAGTTTTTTGAGATCGATCAAATTAATGAAACCAACTGATAACACAATAATAAGAACAATAAATGAAGGCAAAAGTCCACAAAAATATTGACCAAGTTATGAAAACCCGAAATGTTAACTTTAACCATTAAATAGATTAGTTTTTGCCTTAATAGAAAACTGATGCGACTTGTCATCCATGAATGAGACTAAGTGACAAGACACACCAGAATTCTCTAATTTTTTTGAAATGAAAGTATTCAAATATGAAATTGCAAATTTATTTATTATGCGAACAATTGTATTACCAATAGTTTACCACTAGCGAAATCTTCAAGAGAAATAACAGTAAAATTAGTAGTCCAATTGCGGAACTTAAAAAATTCTCGGAAACCGAACTTTGTTAAACAGCAGTTTCTCACTGCTTATATTTAATTTACACATTTTTTTGCGCATTTAACTGATCCAGTGTGACTAAAATTATTACTCCAATTTGACTTCTCATTGAGGTCGAAAAATCTTAAAAAGTCGAAAAATGTGTCAACAGGTTTTAAAGAATATATATGTTTTAAAATCTAAAAAAACGCAGCGCTTTTCTTCAGGATAAAATATAATTATATCATTAACATAGTAACAGATTGTTAACTAAAAGGGGCTAAACACGGGCATTCTAGTCGTTTTCCAATGAAAGCGTTAATTCTTGAAGCTTCATAATAGCAATAAAGGCATTAAAACTTGAAGTATCCTAACCATTGAAACCCTCCCTCCAAATTGGTCTGAAGTTAATTTTAATTACAAACAAAACTTTAAGCAGTTAAAAAGATCCTCGGACGTCAAAGCACTTCATTTGTTTCAGCGCTTTTCATTGCCTGCTTCATTTTTGCTCCCGAAACTGATTAAAAATACACGCCTCTCACTCCTCTCCGACTCCCGATACAATCCAAGTCTTGTGCATTGTAAAATAATCAACAATACTGCAATATATTGTTTCTCAGCTGACAACTTTACAGATATGTTAAAAAATTTTATTTTTGTTGAATTTTATCATCTGTTCTCTGAACTGTGGATTTTTACACAAACAAAAATGTTGCTCTCCTATCAAAGACAAGGAAGACACACCACACCGCCCTGTTCGTTTCAGAGGTTTCAAACCTGTCCCGATATAACTTTTCGCTGTTAACTTTTGTTATTTGTTTTGTCCGCTATACTGTAGATTACCTTACTTGTTACTCAATTAGTCCAAACAACTAATCGCTCAGCTTTGATGTTCAATTATTTCTTTTGGTCAGTATACAAAATAATTCAAACTGAAACAATCAAGTTCTTATTCAGTTCTCGTAAATAAACCGAAATTAGGATTTCCAGTTCGAAAAAATTGTAGTTCAATAACTTGGCTATACTTATGCACTTTTTCAGCCTTCTATGTCAAAGATTGTGGAAAAGGGCACACTTAGTGTATAACTATAACTGAACAACAATAAATTTTCTGACTTCAATGTTAGCAAGTTTCTCTATTGGTTCCAATAACATCAATGTCGAACTAGAGTAAGCTTCGTTGCAGCCAGTAAGAGAAACTGACTTTATGCTTTGCTCAGTTTCTCGAACTTAGGAACTGTGTTCCTCAGAAAAAAGATTGAGAATATCAAAGTTAATTTTCTTCAACAAGTCAATGTTGTTAAACTGTACAATTACTAAAATGATCTACAGAAACAAAACAAAACACGATAAGAAGTATTTTATTGCTCAAAAAAATTGTGCTTCAGTACGCACTCTTTGTCAGTTTATTACAACCAAGAGTGCTGATTTTCGATAGCTTTTTGGGGCTCTATTTATACTGCTTTACTTGTCATTTCTGAATTGTTGATTGGATAGCGATAACTATGTCGTACGATTCTCTGAATACACTGAGTTCGGACTTCGAGATACCTTATACGGTTGCCCGCACTCTCTGAATTGGTTTGAATTTCACAAAATTCACTTAAACTTGCTTGCAAAATTTTGTGTTTCGTACTCCATTTGAGCTCAATTGATTGTAATAATAGATTCGATTTCATAGTTCATAAATACGTGGCAATGGTGTTTATTTCTGATATTGGGGTAGTACGAAATTGAGTTTCACTTCATGTATGATATTCACGTACTAATAGTAGTTACTAAACGTAAATTTTGAGAAAAGTGAACAAAACTTTTTGGCTTCGATAGAATGTATCATTAAATTTCGTTTGTCACGCTATATAACTTCACTGCTTGGTTTGACTTTGAATTGATATGTCTATTAGTTAAGCGCAGTCACTTTGAAAAAACTTCTTCAGGCATATAGTTACGCCCCACTAGGATTTGGGATTTGACTTAACTGTAGCCCTTGATAAGAGGGCTTTAAAATTTAAGTGAGATTGTTAAGAATTTGTGTTTGGAAAAGTCTGGTGGTTTTGCCTCTGTTCTGTAATAGTTTTTTATCGCAATCATCTTTACAAAAAGAACTTTTACGCTAAGAGATAGGAATCAGGCCTGAGGATGTCGTCTGATCAATTTTTTCGAAATTCAAAATAATTGGTTGAACTTATTCTTCAAGGGATACTTGAGGATTTGGCGTTGAAAAGACAGAAAGGAGGTTCATGTACTAGCTCCGAGGTTTCTTGTGACCCTACTGATTAATTTTTAGTCGAAATACTGACTTAATTTCAAACATTGAAGAATTTTAGCATGAGACCTCATTTTTGAAAGTTAGATCGCCATTGTGATTCTTATGTTGTGTTGAGAACAATTATTGAGACTTGTATTTTTAGAGAAGTAGTAGTGAAAAATTCAACAGGTTTTTAAATTTGTCCTTTAATTCAGATCTTTTTGCTCAATTTTTCTCTTTTTTTGAGATGTATCGTTGGTTATGTTGATCACATCAGTTGATAGTCATTTGTTCAACACAATTAAATTAAACCAGACAATCTATTATAAACAATGGTTTTGGATTTGCAACTTATGAATAGTTTCGAAGAGAATATTTTCGTAATTAGCTTTTTCCCTGAGTTTGTTCCCGCCTTTTGTTCCAAATTTGATCGGTATAATAATTGTTAAAAGATTAATCAGTTATTAGTCGATAGGGTGAAAGTTAACTGTTTCGTCGAGACGATTCCAGATTCTTCCAGTTGTTTTTGTGTTTAGAGCAACTTTGATATCTGAAATAACATGTAATCTATTTAAATTTTTTTCTCCTGCTTAACAACTTTTTGTCTCTCGCGCAACTTTCATCTTGTTCCATTCATTCATTTTAATTGCTAAGAATTTTAACATTGGGTCCTATAGCCAAGTCTTCGAGTTTCAATTATCTGGGTTATCACAAGACTACTTCAGTTGCGTGTTTTAGTTCAATTTGTCTTTCGCCATTTTCGATCTTCCTGGTCAAGGCATTTATTGCAGCTAGTTTTGGCAACTTATTACATGTGTGTGTGTGTTAACATACGGATTTTTTTAAGTTTCCACCATTTCCCCAGCTGAATAATGTTCTGGTTAAAGTTGGCAGTTTGAGATCTTGAATAGATCGGGATATCATAGTATCCTGGTAATTGTTTCCTCTACTCGGATTTTGGCAATTACTGCTTTGGATGGTAATGCTTTTTAATATTTCATCGAAGTTTTGAAATGTTATCAGAAAAATTTGGCTGCTATGGGTAATTTTTTAAAGGTTTAGAGCAATGTGAAACATTTAATTTCTTTCCATGTCATGAAAATATGTAACTTGATAGATTATTTACGCGGAACGGCCCAGATTTTAGTTACAAGGGAACTTAACCAAATTGGTGCTCCTTGTTTATATTTATTTGGATCTCAAGTCATATTTTACTTAGCGGAGGTTAGTATTCAAATTTATTGATATAATAGTTCTTACTGCTAGTATAGGTGAACTTTTCTCAGTATGTGGTACCCTCATGCGTAAATGAGCTCCATATACAGCTGAAACCATTAAGTTGGTCATTCAAAACGTTGTACTGTGTCTTAAGTTTATACTTTTTTTGATGCATTCGAGTCAAATGAATGCAATTTAATTGAATTTATGAAGCGTCCGAAATCAGTCAAATGTAATTGAGTATCATATAAAACCTTTTATCTAAGCAGTGATGAGTAAACTATAAACAGTTGGCTTTAAAAGCATGGTAAGTGTTTTCTTAAAAAATACTGTTACTTTGATTTATTAGTGTTCCTGAGGACAAAGATTTTTAGTTGAGGTATAATTGTAAATGTGTAATTTACTGCCCTCCTCATGGAGATGATGTTTTCAAGATAGTTGTAAAGTTGCTCAATCAATTTACGGCTGAGACAGTCTTGGGCATTAATAAGTAAGGATTGTTCGACCTTAATGTTTCGGCCAAATTTTGTCTTTCTTCCTTTTGTCTTATAGCGCACCCTCCCCACGAAATTATATCCTGCACCCACTATAGCATGTTCACCATGAATGGGCGATATACCTTATATTATCACTAAGTGGGGAGGTATAATGGGAAAAGCACCTCTTTTCTGCCGATTTGATATTTCTGTTCGGAGAATATCGGAAAAATGTTTGTCTTCAAAATGAATTGGTTTTTTATTGATTTTATATTTTCGTTATTTTCTTTCATAGTTGTCAAAATTTTATCGTTCTGCTTTTTCATAAGCTGATATCATTTTTTCTTTGGTACTAGTTTTGAATAGTATCATTAGAAAGCCCGTTCAGCTTAGAATGAAAAATTGGGAAGGTTTTTGAATTTGGTTTTTAACGAGTTAAAGTTTATGAACATTTGAATGATTTACCTTATTTTAATTCACATTTTCCAAATTTTTGCTCGATTTTCCGTAAATTTTGCCAAAATGTGTTAACATTTCTACCTGCAATGTTATTGGTTCTACCTTTAAAGACTGAAGAGGATCGCTGAACTGTTTGATCTGACTTTTATGGCTCAAATTTTCTGTATTATTCAATTTTTTGTCTCAAAATGGCAACAGATATGCCTCCTTTGGCCCCACTTTAAATTTGCGAGCTGTACTTTGTTTGATTTTACTGATTTTTTGCTAATTTAACTCGATAGTTATACAGAATGCATCCTTTATATTTGATATATTGAAATTTTTCTTTTGAAAAGTTAACGATTCCGCTAACATAATTGCTTGTATTTAATGGACACGCAGCAACCGCAAGTTCCAATCTCATTCTGGATTTTTAATATCGGAAATTCTTCAGATTGTATTGGGGTGCTTTCTCTGTAAAGCATTTCTCTGCTTTTTGTTGATTACGTACAAAAATGATTTCAATCAAGGCTCAAATCATTACAGATCCTATTTACGTGAAAGTTAATTCGAAAGGACCTATGTCAGGATTTCATAGAATATCTCAGAGTTTTAATGGCTTCGGAACAGTGTTTTTGTACACTTAAATTAAATTCTTGCGTTTGACAGCATTTGTGCGGCCTCAGGATCTAGTTTCGCTATTCAAGTTGAATTTTTGAACTTGAAATGTTTTTATTTTAATCTTTTTGCTTTCTTCGTATAGTTCAGTCTTAGTTAAAATAGATCGTATTTTCTTTCTAAAAAATTAAATTTCTATCTATAACGGTTTTATCAAATACCGCGCGCACACTTAAACACACCTACACACACGCGCGTACATACAATATATGTAT
Source organism: Convolutriloba macropyga (assembly GCF_964194025.1). Taxonomy (NCBI): domain Eukaryota; kingdom Metazoa; phylum Xenacoelomorpha; order Acoela; family Convolutidae; genus Convolutriloba; species Convolutriloba macropyga. The sequence continues at coordinate 59,776,139 of NC_134473.1, forward strand.
ATTAACAATGTATAAACAAAGCTCATGGTTTTAACGGCTTCAAATATTTTAACCTAGCTTTCTCGATAAATAAATAGAAAATATTGCCTGTATTTATTGTTCTTTTTTTAGTTCTATATGATATTCTGGATAATGACGGTTTTGGCTTCTTTTGTAGATGTTAATGAGCCTATTTAATGATTCATTGATTTTTCCCAATGGTTTCAAATACTGGGAAATTTATTTTTTATCAGAAATTCATGTTTATGAACTTTGCCAACTTATATTTCAGTCTCATTACTGAAAGATCATCTTTTTTTCTGGTGGACCAATCATCAGTCGCCCCTATCTATTGTTTTTGTTTATCACCGTTTTATGGCTTTAACACTTGGTTTTCATAAACATCTTGTGATTTTTGGTTACCAGTGAGCATTTGTGGTTCTTTTTGTTCTCTTTATCGGATAGTCCTTGTAGAAGTTGGACAATTGATATTCAAATGAGACCCAGGTGAAGAATTGTAAATTAAGTCGTCCTTTTTTTCACAGTTGCTATGACTTAAGAAAGTATTTGGTTTCAAAACTTCCATGGATTTTTGGGCTTTTGATTTTATCTCATTTCAAGTGAACTTGTTTTTATGTCTCAGTAAAGGCAAAACACATATTCATGTTAATGATTTTATTGAATAGCCTATTGTTGTAACGGCTTTGATACCGTTTTTTTGCGAAATTTAATTCAGTGTTTGTTTGTATTTGTTGTTCTTTTTCAGTCATGTGACATATTATCGATAATGATACGTGTCAATGGCTTCCTATGGGGGTATAAATAAATGATTCCTATTGAATGATTTCCGTTGTTAGCTAATGGTTTTGAACACTGAGAAAAACAATCGTGTTCAAAAATGAAATGGTGTTTTTGAACTTTGCATATCTTTTCCCATTTGTTACAGTTTCTCATTACGGATAAGTCCTGTATCTTTCTCAGTGAATTACAGGATATTTTTTTATTATAGTTGTCTTGTGCAATTTTGACTTTGTTTTTAGTGGTTTTTAAACGAAGGCATGGAGTTTTAATTTTAGATATTGTGTGTTGTTAATTGGTTGCTATTTGCCTTGGTGCGTAGTCTTTGTAATGGAAAGTTTTATCGGCCCTCTAATGCGGCATTATTTAATTCATCTAGTGCTTCGAGTTTAAAAATTTTTTAAAACTCTTACACCAATTATTTTTGAACTTTGTGATGAATTTTTGAAAGATTTCTATCTCTTCCTGATTTGGTTAACAACCAAGTGAAAAATTTGGACGAGTGGGCTCGGTACATTATATGCGAACGCACATTGGCAATTTTTTGACACTTACTGCTGTTGTAAAGTGTCTTGATTTTTTAAATTGAGAATTTATCAGTTAATGTTGTTAATCATGGCCTAGCTTTTGCCTTTCTTTTGTCCTGCTGTATGGTTGTTGTTGTAGCCGTAGCACAGAGTGGAAATTCGAACAAATTTTTGCGGGATACCGGCGCTTATTGCTATTTTTAACTGATGACTTAGTTGCATTTGTATCGTAATAAAAATAGATAGTAGTAGTGTGTGACTGCCTATCCACAAATTGGTTGTGCAGCGACCTTTCTGCATCTACGCCATGTTGAATTAGACGCGGTCCCCGGGTTAGGCGGGCCAGGAGGGACATCGTCAACATCGGAAAGGAGCAAGGACGGCGGATTGTTCTGTGCAGTGTGGTCGTGTAGGACTGATGGTATTAAGTTCAGCATTTTGGCTACCTCTGCTGGTCTTTCCCACAGGTCAATCACTTTCAGGTCCATGGTGCTTTTACTGCTGTTGAGAATGTGGTTTGCGTCATGTGGTGCTACTTCACATTGGGGACAGTGGTTATCAACATTGTCGCAGATCCTTCTCAAGTAAGAGTTTAGTAGGGGCAGTAACCAGTTGTGCTAATTGGATACGTGCATTTCGTTGCAGCGTTTGTTCTGCTATCTTTGGTGGAGATGTACCTAGTTGCTTGCTGTCTTTGTTCAACTGACTATGGACCGTGAGTCGGCAGATAGTTTAAGCGCATTTTTGTATTCTTTGCGATTTAATTGCTTTTTGTTGTTGGTGTGTTGTTTCACGCGATTCCTATAAGTATCCTTTAGTGTCGGTCTCATGGGACGAAAACGCGTCGAAAAGGTTGTTTTATGGTCAGCGCGATGGCTCTTCTGGCTAGAAATTGCTCTGCTAGCATTTCTGTGTGAGCTTTAACAGGCAGCATTTCAGCCTCATAGTGTAAGTCATTGGTGTCAGACATTTTATACAACCAGTAATTGTGCGAATATTAATGTTTTGTTGTGTTTGCAAGTGGTTCAATTTTTTATTGGTGATTGCGGAAGCCCAAATGGGAGCACCCTCCTTCTGGACGCTCCGAGCGATAGCTTTGTAAATCACTGAGTGTCTCTTTTGTGCAGCCCCAGTTGATACCAGCAATCTTTGTCATTATGATTTTGCTCTTGGTAATTTCTTTGGTGCTCCTCACATTTTCTCTAAAATTGAGCATGCTATCGGAGATGTCACCAAGTACTTTGTCTTTGGACTATTCTGGTATTGGTGAATTTTTAATGGTGAGGTGCGGGTTAAACTTGGCCTTGCTACAGGTTGTGAGCGCAGTTGAAATTTATTTCTCAGCTGATAACTTTTCTTAATTCTAGCCAGTCGTGTAAAATTTTCAGGTATGGCATTATCAGGTCACGTAATTTTTCAACCTGTGGGTGTAAAATTAAAATTTTACCATCAGCGTAAAACGTGATGTTTATATCTTTCGGGGGTAGAGGCAGCTTGCTCATGTAGATGTTGAAGAGCATTGGTGATAATACACCACATTGGGTGACACCATGTTTTCTCCCTTTTGATTTTTTATTGTTACATGCTACGTAAGAAAACCTTCCCTGTAAGTATGACGCGACCCTTTTTAGTGCTATTCGGCAGTGATGCCTCGATTATGTCTCTTAGTAGTAGGTTGTGATTAACCGTGTCAAAAGCGGCAGTGAGGTCTAAGGCTACTAGTACAGTACGTTTGCATGGTTTTTTGATTACGGCCTTTTTGTATATCGTTGGTGACCCTTCTGAGAGCTGTTGTTGTGGTGTGCTCAGATCTATGGCACTCGAAACTACTGGAAGAGACACGAGGAAACAATATTGCGAGTGAAATATACCTCTCTAATCATGTACTCAACGAAAAGGCCCGCACATGAGTAACTGATTCTTGTAAAAGCTCCCCTGACAAGTCTCGCCAGCTCAACTATATCGACTAACATAGACTGGCGCACTGAGTACGCATTAGGCTTGGACCATTTACCAATAGTTTTATCCATCACCTGTAACCTCATCACACACACAACACCACACAAAACAACACCACAAAGAACTCAAATTTCTACCAGGCGGAAGAGACCTTAAGGAAAGCCATCAATGCATTGGCTGGCAGGCGTATCCCAGAAAAAATGGAAACAGTGGTTGCCGATGTTCCTCAGCTAAGCTGTAAAGTTTTCTGAAGAGATGAATTTCAAAGTAAACATCCAGTGTACCCCAAAATAACGCAACTAATACATGAAATAAACAATTTTGTTCAAAGTCAAAAGCGCAAAAAATGGGTTGCAAACAGAGCGATATACTGTGACGCTAAGAAAACTGCTCCTCACTATGATCCAAGGAAATCCGCCAACAAATTTAACCAAATATACACTTACACTCCACACCCCAAGAAAAATGGAAAACCAAAAAATACACTAAGAACAATAAGGAAACTGGAAATAGGGGGCAGAATGTTTAAAATTGTAAAACAGTGGATGAAGCTACAAAACGAAAAGCAAGGCGCTGGGCCCAGATAGAATAGCGCACATCCAACTGCTCCATCCAGGCCCCATAGCACTGAGATGCCTCACTGACACCATAAACCTTCCTCTAAACAGTGCAAAAATCCCTGACATCTGGAAAGTTGGCTGGGTTATAGCCCTACACAAGCCGGGAAAACCCATAGACAAATCTAAAAGCATCAGACCAATTGCACTCCTCTCCCCCATTGCAGAACTAACAGTAAAACTCACAAAGTGACTTTATTGAATATCCACTTCTCTATGGTTATATCTACAATTGAGTAGAGTTTTACAGTGCCGTTGTTTAAGAAAACCTATCAAAGATGACATGATTTGATTTTAATATTGGAGTTAATGTCAGGTCTACTATTTATTGACTCAAAAGAATGCAATACCAATTTTTCCTTTTTGGGTTTTTTTGGAATGCTGAAAACCTAATTACTGCTGACATACATTGATTAACTGTAACTTTAACCCTATTTTGGGTAAATTTTTGTTTTTTTTTGTTTTGTTCCAAAAACTGACATTGTCCCAGTTTTCGGGGCTTAAAATGAAATTTGGGCAGTGATAAGTGATTCGATGATCAGAAAAATCGATGAAATTTTCAGTACAGTTTTTTGAAAAGAGAAAAGAGAGAAAATGGCGACCATTCTATGAAAGTTGTTTTAAAGGTTTTCTTCGCATGATAATCATCCGTTGAATCGTAGACATCTCGAATAGCTCCTGCACAAGAAAATTTTTTTCGGTGAGAAACTCTTCAGTAACTCAGGTTCTCTCCAAAAAAGCAAAGAAATTAACTACTTGATTTCTGTTGAGCTAATTTTGGTTGATGAAGACTAGGGCCACTGGTCAGCTCTGTCATTCAGACTTGATGATAGTCATGATGAAGTTTTTCAAAAGTTTTTTTTATTGTCCTAAACAAATGCTATGACCTCAATCAAGGATGAGAATCTTGGACCACCCCTTGGGATGTTTCCAGGAAGTTCATTCTATAACACCGATTTCGTTGAGTAGTTAGAGCCAATTTGGGGAGAGGGGGTTGGGATATCGTCAACTGAATCCGTCAATTGGCCCACGATGTATTCGGTGAGAAGTTCATTAGCAAAAAGTCAGAAAGGCAGGATCCAACCATTTATTTCAAATCATCTGAGGGAGCTTCATCTGTAAACACTATCGGGGATAGCTAAATATGGGAATTGTTTGGACGCACTCACGACCGTCATTTTTCCCATATTTTGTCTCACATTATTGAGGTATAGAGGTAGCACAGAAAACTTCTGCCATCTTAGCTTTACAAAAGATAGTTAGGAAAAGAATTGACGATGAAAAGTCAGTACCTCTTTAATGATTTTTAGTTTATTTAGAAAAGAAGTTCTTTATTGCCGAGTAATTTTGTCTTCGTGGAGGCGCAGTTATAATTCTTGCAGCCTCCAGAGGATCATCGACCATAATAGCAGCCAGCAGATTCAAACCTTTTCCCGACTGTGTTCTCGGGAATGAAAGAACGAACCAAACGAACTGTGTTCTTGAGGAAATTTTTCTTTTTAAATGTACATAATTTTTTTGGATATTGAGAAAATTTCTGCACAAAATTTGAAGATCCTTTTTTGGAATCCTGTTCTTTGTTGTTTTCATCCCTGCTTTTAAAATTATTTTGAACGTGCATTCTACCTCTTTGGATTCTTAATGTTGTATTGAGTTAAACGACGTGGCCCTAAATACGTGCTAGAACCTAAATTTGTAGGGCCCGAAGGACATAGTGCCCTGACACAAGGCTAGTTGCGCCCAAGTGCTAGATACAAGTCTTGGGGGGGGGGCTAAGAATTTTTCTGTTCAGTAGCCGCCCTCAGCCTTTCCACAGCTATTATTTAAGCGCTCTCCTTTTTACGACTCGATGAGGAGTTATGGTGGTCTACTTTTTAAATCCATCGAACTGTTACGAAACAGGATGTAAAAGTCAATACCGCATGTATTAAAACTTTGATTTTCGGTTGTTGCTGAACAAAATTGAAGAAAAGAGTGGTAGTTTTGTTCATACCTGTTTTCGAAAGAGAACCGAGAAAAGTGAGTGTGAAAATCTTTGCTCTAAGCAGTTTAATAGGTTTAACTTTTCCTTATTTAAAGTGGTTTTTCTTAACTGTATTAACCCGTAATTGTCCGTTAGGAAGCTTTTTTTACCATCGAAAGCAAGTATTATACCTTAAGCGGTTTAGACGCTTTTTTTCATAGGTTTTATCCTTCTTCAATTTGTTTTTGTTCTCGAAATTCTCAGGACGCTTTTTTTGCTTAGAAACATTTGCGACGGCATCCATTTTTTGTATTCATTAAACTTGATTGTGTTTACAGAGTGGATTGTTTTTGTTTAGTCTATAATTAAGCTGAGATTTTCGAACAATTTAGTTTTTTTTCAAACTCAGCCATTGATTCCTGTGTTTTGTGACATTTTCTTTCTATTCTGACTCACTGTTGATATTGGTTGAGCTGTAATTTTGAAGTCAAGTTAATTCGACACTACTTCATTTCAACCTTTCACTTGTTCATTTTATCTTTCAAGAGGTATTCGCTACCAATCATCAGCTTGAATATAATTCAAGCTATTAATGAGCTTTTTTCAAGAAGACATTTCCAAAGACAACCTCATCCTTAATAATTAAAGGATTCTATCACAGAGGTTGTGTTGGGGGTCATCATGCGCTACATGACTTTAGTCTGTAAAATTTGGGTCATACAGGTTTACTTGTGTCAATTGTCATCCATTTAGATAGCCTTATTCTTCCTAGTAAAATGACATACTTTCTTCAAACATTATTTGTAGATATGCTCGCTGCAGTTTAGTTTGCTCTAAAGCAAAAGTTGACAGAACCCGCATTCATTGCAGTAGTACAGATGATAATGGTAATTGTTCGTAAACGTTTAACTGATCGAGACGGGCATTTTGCAGCAGATTTGGGCGATGGTGGTGAAATTGTAAGTCTATTGAGTTTTCAACGACCTATGAGTAAAAGGAAATGAAGAAAGTGTAGACGCTAAATAAATAAGTTCAATTAGTTTACATCACAGGTAACGAAGTTGTATCTTGCGCTTGATCTAAAGGCGAACGAAATTATTTTACAACGGATGACTAATTTTAAAGGAGAGATTAGTTCTATGGAGTTAACCTGAACTGGTTAACTCAAACCTCCTAAAAAGTTTCTTATTTTGAAGCAATTTTAATTGATTTGCTACAGATCTGATTAATTGATCTCGAACGAAATTTGAAGTAATTTTTGTAAACGTTTGTCTTTTTCATGCAAAATTTTTGCGCTTTTGTTCTGAGACATCTTGGACTTCTTGAGTCACATTTTCACGGTTCTACTTCTTTTCACCCCGATTCATTTAACCCCGCATATTTTAACCCCGCATTTTTTAACCCCTCTCATTTAACCCCTATATCATTTCAGCCCTCTAACATTTCATACCGCGAATTAGGAGTCAACATTAAAGGCATATTTTGTCATAATTAAGTAGATAACTTACTTCTATGTTCGGTTGTGATAGTTTCATATCAAGTCCCACGGACCGCTAAGGCATGGCCATGGCACGCGAGGCATGGTCAAATGACTATATTGCTAATTAAATAGTCCTTAATTTACAAAAGATTAAAATCGGGGTGAAATGATAGAGGGGTTAAATGATAGAGGGGTTAAATGATGGAGGGGTGAAAAAATCGGGGTTAAAGGATAGGGGGTTAAATAAATAGGGGTGAAAAAGCGGGACACCCATTTTCACACCTGAGTTCTTCATTTTCGAGTGATCTAAGTTGCTCTATTTCTGAATTAAAGTAGTTGCTAAAATAAAGTCGGTTGTGACTGAACAAGAATCAACAGCATTTTGTATTAGTGGTGAAAATACTGGACAGGAATCCTTGAGGTCCGGTGTTCGAAACCCTGTGGGGTGGGCGTTTTTTTTGCACCCATGAAGCATTTCTAAGTTACACCCCCTCTAAATTAATTTATCTCCGTATCTTTCCTAAGAATAGTTTTTTGACACTATTTTTTGACAACCGGAAAAAATTGCGTATATTTGTGTACTGAGGCTGTCAATTGATTAATTTATTATGACTAAACTGAGAAATCACTAAGGCTCAAAAATTATATAATTGGGGGGGGGGGGAGGGTACAATAATACTTGTTATATAGAACTGGGGGGGAGGGGGAGGGGGAGGGGGAGGGGGAGGGGGAGGAGGAGGAGGAGGAGGAGGAGGACGAGGTCGAAACAGAAGAGATCCCAAAAAGCTACAGGGCTTTCGTGACGTTTTCACCAGATTTCTGTAAGGTTTTATTTTTGCTATTTTGATTCTGTCATTTTATGGGAGAACGAGTTTTAATTAAAATCAGGGTTCTGTTGTTGTGGACCCCCATCCACACGCATGTGCTATATTTACATGATAACGTTGTCGTACATTGTAACTCATAAATTTTTATTGGGAGTTATGGCCATTTAAAAGACTTGGGTGCGAGGAACAAAATAGATTCAAAATGGCTTAATTTTCATTATAGCAAAGAATTCGATGGGCGAAACCCCATTTTTTTTTAGTTTTGGGAAGCGTTTGCGACATTCCAAGCGGACGTTGATTGCTCCGCTTCTGAAAATTATGCAGGAAGCGAATGCTTAGGGGAGTGAAATTGTCATTTTATTTTAAAAACTATTGATATTTGAATCTGGCGAAGTCATGGCGTGATGTAATATTTCCTTGTCTTGATTTTTTTTAGAATGAGATTGCTGAGCAAAGCGCATCGAAAAAACAAGGGCTCGATTAACATCTTAAATCATATTCTCGGTTATGTGGCTGTTTTTTAGCGTAGCGTCAAACTGATTTTCCGAAGATACAATTGTAATTAGCATTATTTTTTGTCATCCGACGGAAGGTGAATTCACGGATTTTGGCAAAAGTTTGCCTAGAGAACTGGGGCTATGGAGTAGAACAGGAGCAGTTGTTTGTGCGCCACATAGACGCTCTCCTTCACTTTTGATATTTGGCAATGGTTAGATTGTTTCGCCTCATTCTTTTCTTCACAAGAAACAGAACTGTTGATAAATTGACAAAAAGTTATATCCGTATCAAAGCAAGAATATTGCTTTGTTTTTTCCGGGTCTTTGATTTTTCTCCAGGAAGATGTTATGACCGAGGAAGAAACTTGCTGTTGTGCTGTTGAATTTGATATAAAGTCTTCGTCGGAGCTACTAATTTATTTGTATCGTTAATTTTAGGTTTCTTTACTTCGGCATTTTTTTCTGATCTCGAAACTACACCGCGGGTGCAGTATTCAATTTATTCAGAACAAATGTGCTTGCTGCTTCTCACCAACTATTAATTTGTTTATATAATTATAGTGTTTAATATGTCCTCCATATAGATCACCTTGCTGACAAAATGCACTGCTGAAAACATTCAAAATGGTTTTTACAGGTGCATTTTTTCCAATCGTGCATGTGGCCCTTTATTTTGCGTTTTTGGAACTTGAAATTACATTGCTCATTCAGTGTTTAATTGCACTTAAATGAAATTTGTAGCGATTATATTAGTCCTTCGATTTTTAATGCGGTTTTGTTGCTTGATCGAAGTTTTGTCTGACCTTTTTGATTTTTGTTCTCAAAAAAGAAATAAACTAAACAGGTAAAGCCCGGAGGTCTCTAAGTATGAGATTCACTGAAGCAGTTTAAGAAACATCAATCTATGTTGCGAAGGGTGGGTAAAAGAATTTGACCCCCTTCATCTCCACCACCCCCCCCCAACCACTGATCCTCAGCCTATTCCCCTTAAATAAAGCTAAAACTAGCCTCCCTGAGCCGAACAGCAAGCTACTGACGAAGCCAAACGAACCGCTTGTCAGTCTTTTGAGAGCAGTTTGCCTGACGGTAGTTGGTTTTTTGGTATATATTTTTTTTAAAATTGACTTCGATGCTTTTTCCCTCTTTGTTTGACACTGATTTCTCAGTTTAATTTCTTCATGAGTTATTAATGCATTGGATGTTCGATGAGCCAGTTTATCAAAATGTTTTTGAACAGTTTGATGCTCTTTGTCTTTATTTTCGTTATCAGTTTCTAACGTTTATCATAGTTTCTTTTATGTGGTTAGTTGTCATTGATTAAAAGTCAACTGCATGGTAGAGCTCTGTCGGACATTGTTCTTCGGTAGATTTTAATGTTCATTGTCTGCATCAATTTTTGTTTACTCTCGAACAAAGAGTTCGAAGCAGCTATTGAAAACGTGTCTTTTAATGCCAAATTTTTGCTTGACCGTTTTGTTCTAGAACGTTCTTTCACGCTTGACTTCTTGATTTCTTAGTGACCGAAACTGTTCTGATTCAGAAATAAATCTTTTGCTAAACCATAAATCTGTTGCTAAATTTGATATAAAGTCTTCGTCGGAGCTACTAATTTATTTGTATCGGTAATTTTAGGTTTCTTTACTTCGGCATTTTTTTCTGATCTCGAAATTACACCGCGGGTGCAGTATTCAATTTATTCAGAACAAATGTGCTTGCTGCTTCTCACCAACTATTAATTTGTTTATATAATTATAGTGTTTAATATGTCCTCCATATAGATCACCTTGCTGACAAAATGCACTGCTGAAAACATTCAAAATGGTTTTTACAGGTGCATTTTTTCCAATCGTGCATGTGGCCCTTTATTTTGCGTTTTTGGAACTTGAAATTACATTGCTCATTCAGTGTTTAATTGCACTTAAATGAAATTTGTAGCGATTATATTAGTCCTTCGATTTTTAATGCGGTTTTGTTGCTTGATCGAAGTTTTGTCTGACCTTTTTGATTTTTGTTCTCAAAAAAGAAATAAACTAAACAGGTAAAGCCTGGAGGTCTCTAAGTATGAGATTCACTGAAGCAGTTTAAGAAACATCAATCTATGTTGCGAAGGGTGGGTAAAAGAATTTGACCCCCTTCATCTCCACCCCCCCCCCCCAACCTTTGATCCTCAGCCTATTCCCCTTAAATAAAGCTAAAACTAGCCTCCCTGAGCCGAACAGCAAGCTACTGACGAAGCCAAACGAACCGCTTGTCAGTCTTTTGAGAGCAGTTTGCCTGACGGTAGTTGGTTTTTTGGTATATATTTTTTTTTGAAATTGACTTCGATGCTTTTTCCCTCTTTGTTTGACACTGATTTCTCAGTTTAATTTCTTCATGAGTTGTTAATGCATTGGATGTTCGATGAGCCAGTTTATCAAAATGTTTTTGAACAGTTTGATGCTCTTTGTCTTTATTTTCGTTATCAGTTTCTAACGTTTATCATAGTTTCTTTTATGTGGTTAGTTGTCATTGATTGAAAGTCAACTGCATGGTAGAGCTCTGTCGGACATTGTTCTTCGGTAGATTTTAATGTTAATTGTCTGCATCAATTTTTGTTTACTCTCGAACAAAGAGTTCGAAGCAGCTATTGAAAACGTGTCTTTTAATGCCAAATTTTTGCTTGACCGTTTTGTTCTAGAACGTTCTTTCACGCTTGACTTCTTGATTTTTTAGTGACCGAAACTGTTCTGATTCAGAAATAAATCTGTTGCTAAATCAAATCTGTTGCTAAATTTGATATAAAGTCTTCGTCGGAGCTACTAATTTATTTGTATCGGTAATTTTAGGTTTCTTTACTTCGGCATTTTTTTCTGATCTCGAAACTACACCGCGGGTGCAGTATTCAATTTATTCAGAACAAATGTGCTTGCTGCTTCTCATCAACTATTAATTTGTTTATATAATTATAGTGTTTAATATGTCCTCCATATAGATCACCTTGCTGACAAAATGCACTGCTGAAAACATTCAAAATGGTTTTTACAGGTGCATTTTTTCCAATCGTGCATGTGGCCCTTTATTTTGCGTTTTTGGAACTTGAAATTACATTGCTCATTCAGTGTTTAATTGCACTTAAATGAAATTTGTAGCGATTATATTAGTCCTTCGATTTTTAATGCGGTTTTGTTGCTTGATCGAAGTTCTGTCTGACCTTTTTGATTTTTTGTTCTCAAAAAAGAAATAAACTAAACAGGTAAAGCCCGGAGGTCTCTAAGTATGAGATTCACTGAAGCAGTTTAAGAAACATCAATCTATGTTGCGATGGGTGGGTAAAAGAATTTGACCCCCTTCATCTCCACCACCCCCCCAACCACTGATCCTCAGCCTATTCCCCTTAAATAAAGCTAAAACTAGCCTCCCTGAGCCGAACAGCAAGCTACTGACGAAGCCAAACGAACCGCTTGTCAGTCTTTTGAGAGCAGTTTGCCTGACGGTAGTTGGTTTTTTGGTATATATTTTTTTAAAATTGACTTCGATGCTTTTTCCCTCTTTGTTTGACACTGATTTCTCAGTTTAATTTCTTCATGAGTTGTTAATGCATTGGATGTTCGATGAGCCAGTTTATCAAAATGTTTTTGAACAGTTTGATGCTCTTTGTCTTTATTTTCGTTATCAGTTTCTAACGTTTATCATAGTTTCTTTTATGTGGTTAGTTGTCATTGATTAAAAGTCAACTGCATGGTAGAGCTCTGTCGGACATTGTTCTTCGGTAGATTTTAATGTTCATTGTCTGCATCAATTTTTGTTTACTCTCGAACAAAGAGTTCGAAGCAGCTATTGAAAACGTGTCTTTTAATGCCAAATTTTTGCTTGACCGTTTTGTTCTAGAACGTTCTTTCACGCTTGACTTCTTGATTTCTTAGTGACCGAAACTGTTCTGATTCAGAAATAAATCTTTTGCTAAACCATAAATCTGTTGCTAAATTTGATATAAAGTCTTCGTCGGAGCTACTAATTTATTTGTATCGGTAATTTTAGGTTTCTTTACTTCGGCATTTTTTTCTGATCTCGAAACTACACCGCGGGTGCAGTATTCAATTTATTCAGAACAAATGTGCTTGCTGCTTCTCACCAACTATTAATTTGTTTATATAATTATAGTGTTTAATATGTCCTCCATATAGATCACCTTGCTGACAAAATGCACTGCTGAAAACATTCAAAATGGTTTTTACAGGTGCATTTTTTCCAATCGTGCATGTGGCACTTTATTTTGCGTTTTTGGAACTTGAAATTACATTGCTCATTCAGTGTTTAATTGCACTTAAATGAAATTTGTAGCGATTATATTAGTCCTTCGATTTTTAATGCGGTTTTGTTGCTTGATCGAAGTTTTGTCTGACCTTTTTGATTTTTGTTCTCAAAAAAGAAATAAACTAAACAGGTAAAGCCTGGAGGTCTCTAAGTATGAGATTCACTGAAGCAGTTTAAGAAACATCAATCTATGTTGCGAAGGGTGGGTAAAAGAATTTGACCCCCTTCATCTCCACCCCCCCCCAACCTTTGATCCTCAGCCTATTCCCCTTAAATAAAGCTAAAACTAGCCTCCCTGAGCCGAACAGCAAGCTACTGACGAAGCCAAACGAACCGCTTGTCAGTCTTTTGAGAGCAGTTTGCCTGACGGTAGTTGGTTTTTTGGTATATATTTTTTTAAAATTGACTTCGATGCTTTTTCCCTCTTTGTTTGACACTGATTTCTCAGTTTAATTTCTTCATGAGTTGTTAATGCATTGGATGTTCGATGAGCCAGTTTATCAAAATGTTTTTGAACAGTTTGATGCTCTTTGTCTTTATTTTCGTTATCAGTTTCTAACGTTTATCATAGTTTCTTTTATGTGGTTAGTTGTCATTGATTGAAAGTCAACTGCATGGTAGAGCTCTGTCGGACATTGTTCTTCGGTAGATTTTAATGTTAATTGTCTGCATCAATTTTTGTTTACTCTCGAACAAAGAGTTCGAAGCAGCTATTGAAAACGTGTCTTTTAATGCCAAATTTTTGCTTGACCGTTTTGTTCTAGAACGTTCTTTCACGCTTGACTTCTTGATTTTTTAGTGACCGAAACTGTTCTGATTCAGAAATAAATCTGTTGCTAAATCAAATCTGTTGCTAAATTTGATATAAAGTCTTCGTCGGAGCTACTAATTTATTTGTATCGGTAATTTTAGGTTTCTTTACTTCGGCATTTTTTTCTGATCTCGAAACTACACCGCGGGTGCAGTATTCAATTTATTCAGAACAAATGTGCTTGCTGCTTCTCATCAACTATTAATTTGTTTATATAATTATAGTGTTTAATATGTCCTCCATATAGATCACCTTGCTGACAAAATGCACTGCTGAAAACATTCAAAATGGTTTTTACAGGTGCATTTTTTCCAATCGTGCATGTGGCCCTTTATTTTGCGTTTTTGGAACTTGAAATTACATTGCTCATTCAGTGTTTAATTGCACTTAAATGAAATTTGTAGCGATTATATTAGTCCTTCGTTTTTTAATGCGGTTTTGTTGCTTGATCGAAGTTCTGTCTGACCTTTTTGATTTTTTGTTCTCAAAAAAGAAATAAACTAAACAGGTAAAGCCCGGAGGTCTCTAAGTATGAGATTCACTGAAGCAGTTTAAGAAACATCAATCTATGTTGCGATGGGTGGGTAAAAGAATTTGACCCCCTTCATCTCCACCACCCCCCCCCCCCAACCACTGATCCTCAGCCTATTCCCCTTAAATAAAGCTAAAACTAGCCTCCCTGAGCCGAACAGCAAGCTACTGACGAAGCCAAACGAACCGCTTGTCAGTCTTTTGAGAGCAGTTTGCCTGACGGTAGTTGGTTTTTTGGTATATATTTTTTTAAAATTGACTTCGATGCTTTTTCCCTCTTTGTTTGACACTGATTTCTCAGTTTAATTTCTTCATGAGTTGTTAATGCATTGGATGTTCGATGAGCCAGTTTATCAAAATGTTTTTGAACAGTTTGATGCTCTTTGTCTTTATTTTCGTTATCAGTTTCTAACGTTTATCATAGTTTCTTTTATGTGGTTAGTTGTCATTGATTAAAAGTCAACTGCATGGTAGAGCTCTGTCGGACATTGTTCTTCGGTAGATTTTAATGTTCATTGTCTGCATCAATTTTTGTTTACTCTCGAACAAAGAGTTCGAAGCAGCTATTGAAAACGTGTCTTTTAATGCCAAATTTTTGCTTGACCGTTTTGTTCTAGAACGTTCTTTCACGCTTGACTTCTTGATTTTTTAGTGACCGAAACTGTTCTGATTCAGAAATAAATCTGTTGCTAACTCATAAATCTGTTGCTAAATTTGATATAAAGTCTTTGTCGGAGCTACTAATTTATTTGTATCGGTAATTTTAGGTTTCTTTACTTCGGCATTTTTTTCTGATCTCGAAACTACACCGCGGGTGCAGTATTCAATTTATTCAGAACAAATGTGCTTGCTGCTTCTCACCAACTATTAATTTGTTTATATAATTATAGTGTTTAATATGTCCTCCATATAGATCACCTTGCTGACAAAATGCACTGCTGAAAACATTCAAAATTGTTTTTACAGGTGCATTTTTTCCAATCGTGCATGTGGCCCTTTATTTTGCGTTTTTGGAACTTGAAATTACATTGCTCATTCAGTGTTTAATTGCACTTAAATGAAATTTGTAGCGATTATATTAGTCCTTCGATTTTTAATGCGGTTTTGTTGCTTGATCGAAGTTCTGTCTGACCTTTTTGATTTTTTGTTCTCAAAAAAGAAATAAACTAAACAGGTAAAGCCCGGAGGTCTCTAAGTATGAGATTCACTGAAGCAGTTTAAGAAACATCAATCTATGTTGCGATGGGTGGGTAAAAGAATTTGACCCCCTTCATCTCCACCACCCCCCCCCCCAACCACTGATCCTCAGCCTATTCCCCTTAAATAAAGCTAAAACTAGCCTCCCTGAGCCGAACAGCAAGCTACTGACGAAGCCAAACGAACCGCTTGTCAGTCTTTTGAGAGCAGTTTGCCTGACGGTAGTTGGTTTTTTGGTATATATTTTTTTAAAATTGACTTCGATGCTTTTTCCCTCTTTGTTTGACACTGATTTCTCAGTTTAATTTCTTCATGAGTTGTTAATGCATTGGATGTTCGATGAGCCAGTTTATCAAAATGTTTTTGAACAGTTTGATGCTCTTTGTCTTTATTTTCGTTATCAGTTTCTAACGTTTATCATAGTTTCTTTTATGTGGTTAGTTGTCATTGATTAAAAGTCAACTGCATGGTAGAGCTCTGTCGGACATTGTTCTTCGGTAGATTTTAATGTTCATTGTCTGCATCAATTTTTGTTTACTCTCGAACAAAGAGTTCGAAGCAGCTATTGAAAACGTGTCTTTTAATGCCAAATTTTTGCTTGACCGTTTTGTTCTAGAACGTTCTTTCACGCTTGACTTCTTGATTTTTTAGTGACCGAAACTGTTCTGATTCAGAAATAAATCTGTTGATAAATCAATAGCTATTGTAAGATCTCAAGGGCCTGATAGCCGATTGGTAAATGATGCAGCCTATTACGGCGGAGGTCTGTGGTTGGAAACCCTCCTTGGACACATAATTTTGTGGACACATAAAAATTATCTAGGTTACAGGCCCCCTTTGAATTAAATTTCCCCGCCTGTCGTTCGAGAGCAATTTGTCCGACGTTAGTCGGTTTATGTTTCTTTGGTCATTTTCACGCTTCTAGGGCACATAAATTCTTGTATTTTTCTTCGATATCGGTTTTCCTTACTGTTCGAAACGTATATTTCCCGCTATTGTTTGGTAATCTGGTAGCTACATTATTAAATACGAGCTTTAAAGATAAACATCAGTCAATGCATTATGCTTAACTTCCGTGTCATCTTTATCGGTAACCAAGTTAGCGGTGAAACTATTTGCAAAACATCGAGAATTTGCTTTTGATGATAATTTTGATATAAATCAGGAGAATAGCTGTCTATGTCTATATAGACCGTTTTAGTGGAGGAAGAAAGAAAGTCGTGGGCAAATAGTTTTATCTATTTAGTTATTAAATATTCGTTTAAAGAGTTGTTCTGTTAAGATAGCTTTGTAGCTTTGTCTATATTCAAATTGTTCTATTATTCTTCAAAAAATACACTGACTTTGTCACTACTTTGTGTGATTGCTGTGTCAGATATCAAACAGAATGACAGCGATAGTAAGATAATGACAGAGCTAACTGAGTTGTGATGCCCATTGTCTCTGTTTCAATTAAAGCTAACCAAATATTTATCAATGGGATTATGCATCTTGATTGGGTGTAATCTATCCCTATTATAGAGGTGACACTTATTTTTGTATTTGGTTGAGCTTCACTTTCGGACTACTTAGAAGTACAAATCGCATCATTTCTCAATCATTAACCTTGTTCTATGCTGCTCTACACGTTTAAAGTCGGCTGAATAAATTTAACTTGCAAGATCTAAAAGCGAAATGTTCCTTTAACAGGGACGGCACGACACCTTCAAAAATGCTCTAATTAATGTTGGTTGTGGCTGTTCTTTGTCCCCTATTCACCGTTTTATTGGTTGTACTGGTTGTTGATTTGGTTATAAATGGCATTTTCTATTGATTTTCAGACTTCTGTTTTCTTGTGTCGTCGTAGTGAGAAAAAGTCCAAGAAGAAAGCGCCGCAGCGAAAGTTAAGGTATTTCAGCTCCTTCTCGTTTCCACCTTGGGAGAGAGGCGTACTTTTTGACACAACTTTTGACCAATCAGACCAATGTATATCCAAGCAGAACGACCTATTACGTAACCGGAGTAATTTTATTCACCAGTTACGTCATGAGGTTGCATCATCGCTTCCACCACCCACATCACATTCTAATGACGTTGATGAAATTAGATGGAAGCCTGACTCCGAACATTTAGAAGAATTCAATTCAAATAAGTTACCTTTGGTGAAACATTGGCCAGTTTATCAAATAAGAAATAACAATTGGGTCAAACGCAAGTCGAAGCGGTTGAAAAAGTCGAATACTTTTCATACTTACGAGCCCAGTGAGACTTTTAACAGTGAATTATTTTGTTATGCTGAATCTCCTATTTATATTCCTAAACGACAGAGACGAATAAAAAGGAACCAATTACGTGAACGAATGGATCGATTGAAGACTTCAATTATTTGCAAAGAGCTCGCAGATTTAGTGGGTGAGCAGTTGACTATTGTGCTTAATAGAGAAGATTTGAACGCAGACTATGTTGCAAATATCAGTGACAATTTTGAAATCATCAGAGATGCTGCACAAAGTATGGTGGCCAAGTTGGTTACTGTGGAAGAGAATTTGGCGCCTAAGTTTGACTTTGACGAGACATGCCGGGCTAATGGATTCTGGTCGCTATGTCGAGTGTGCAAACTTTGTCTGACCAGACTTCACGAATTAGTGAATTATGTTACTAGTTATCATTACCAGAGCACGTTATTGAAAACTAAGAATCCTCTGAGAGATCTGCAGGCTTACGCCCAATGTTTGAGTGCTTTGGATAAGGCGTTGGAGTTCGTTGTGTCAAACGAGAAGCTTTTCCTGGAAAGTAATAACTTGATCATATCGCTTGAAAACCATCCACAGGAGTTGATTGAAAAATTGTACGATGGGTTTGAAGAACTGCCACGAGCTCCGTTTTATGGGCGAACCATAGGATTCCAATATGACCCTAGTTTAGTGAACCCGCTGCTGGCGATAGTCGTATCAGAATTGTCCTATGCAGAGTTGTACGAGTCGAATGGGTTCGCACGCAAAGCGACAGCTTTTCTTTCTGGAGGAAAGTTCTATTTGAATAACAAGTTGCGAGGCTACTCTATGGAGACATTGTCACGTCTGTGCGATATGAGTTTCGGCAAGTCGTTCTGGAGTTTGACAGAACTGAACATGATTCAACATGTACCTAGCTTAGTTTGCAATTCCGTAGAAGTTAACAAAGTCATCGAACTTGAAAGGACTACATTATTCGTCATTCCACCTGCTATTACCAGCGGGAAACTTTACGAACCCGTCGAGGTTCCCTATCCTCATACTTCAGATTCCAAGGCAGAAAACTCTCCACCATTCTTTATGCGACTTATTTCATATCTATCTCGTGAAGGCATGATCTCGAACGATACCAGTGTCGTTCAAAGTGGTACCTCCCAAAGTGCAGTAGCTTCTCAGGGTATCCTTCAAGGCTACCCGATTCCCTCAGCAGCAACTTTAGCTAATCCTTTGGGTGCAATTTCAACGTCAGTGACCAATCAAGCTACCTCTGGTCTATCGAGTGCGACCAAACACTTGAAGAAGAAGAATCCTAACATTGCTCCCCCTAGTGACGCTATTGTGATCCATTGTCATGGTGGTGGATTTGTGTCGCAATCATCCAGAAGCCATGAAATCTACCTGCGATCCTGGGCTAAATTCCTTAACGTTCCTATTGTGGCGATTGATTATTCACTGGCTCCTGAGCACCCATTCCCCACCGCAGTAGACGAATGTTTCTATTGCTACTGTTGGGTTCTGAACAATTTAGAGAAGTTAGGTTGCAAAAAGAGTGCTAAAATTTGCTTAGTCGGTGACTCGGCTGGTGGTAATTTGGTTCTTGCCATTGCTCTACGGTGCATCCAGACTTATATCAGAAAACCAGACGGGGTCGTTGCTATTTATCCGGCTGTTTTCCCTCAATACGCTTTATCTCCGTCCAGAATTTTGAGTGTTATGGATTGTTTATTGGCTGTGGGTATTTTGGACCAGTGTTTGCTTGCCTATCTGGGAGAGAGTGATCCATTGCCGCCGTTTAAACTCAGCAGAGTTTTGGAACACTACCAGGGTGAATGGGAATACAGGTATGTGGCTTGGAAGTGGGGGTAAAAACAAGCTATTTTATGGATAACTGATGGAACGCAAACGGAGTCTTGGGTTTTATAAGCCTCGTTGTTTTCGTTTTGCGGTTTTATTTTCGAAAATCCCCCGCGAACGAGAGGGACCAGCAGGTTTAGAATGAAGGATTATAAGTTGAGTTTATGGAATCAAAAGTACTATGATTTTGCCCAGTGACGATAATATTACGTTCCACGACGAAAACAAGACCCTAATAGCGGCTTATATTTTGTTTAAACTTCGGAGGATGAAATTTTTTGGAAAGTCAATGACTGCGTTTGCAGGTTGTCAGAGCCTACAGCGAGTGGTGCTGGATCTGGTCTGGCCATGCTGCCCACTTTGGCATGTGGATCCTGGCTCTACCGTCTGGTTAGGAAGCCTAACTCTGAAGCTCATCGCAACAGGCGTCGTGTTGCAGGTATGCCGTCAAAGATGTTTTATAATAATCAAAAAGAAAGTTTTATAATGATCAAAACTTCGATCAATATTTGACAGCATTTGAGCTACCTCATTCTTAAAAGCGTTCGACAAAATTTTCAGTTTTTAAGGCCAAATCTTCAAAAAATGCTATGTTCTGGTCAATCTTAATAGATGAGCTGTTTTCAGGTTTACTACTCAAGCAATTAGGTGCGAATCTTCCATCACAGGTTTTTAAAAAAAATTGAAAAAAGAGTTTGTCCATGGAATAGATAGCCAGGATCTCAAATTGAGAAGTGTTTGCTCATCACTTGTTTGAGCAAATCATGTGAGAAATTTAGTTCAATTTCTCAAACTTTTGCAGCTATAGAAAATTTTCTATTTGTCTAGTTCTTGGTTCTTTTTCCGACTCGAATAGTAGTTACGGTGCTGGTCGGTTTTTTAATTCATCAAGTGTGAATGAAACAATGTAAAATTCAATGCCGCACTTGAAAGCAAGTACCTTGGTCATCTTGCTGATGGTGATGTGTGGCTTGGTGTGTGTGCGAGAGAGAGAGAGAAAGAGAGAGAGAGAGAGAGAGCGAGGGAGCGAGCGAGCGAGCGACAGAGAGAACTAGAACGAGAGCGAGCGAGAGAGAGAGAAAAAATCGCGAGAGAGGGAGAGTGAGAGTGAAAGCGAGAAGGGGAGAGAGAGAGAGAAATCGAGAGAGAGAGAGAGAGAGAGAGAGCGAGCGAGCGAGCGAAATTGGAAGAGAGAGAGAGGGGGAGAGGGAAAGAGTGTTTGTGTGCGTGTGCGTGTGTGTGTGTGTGTGTGTGTGTGTGTGTGTGTGTGTGTGTGTGTGTGTGTGTGTGCGTGCGTGCGTGCGTGCGTGTGTGTGTGTATGTGTGTGTGGGTGTGTGCGTGTGTGTGTGTGTGTGTGTGTGCGCGCGCGAGCGCGTGACAGAGAGAGAGAGAGAGAGAAAAGAGAGAGAGAGAGAGAGAGAGAGAGAGAGAGAGAGAGAGCGTGAGTGCGTCAGCGAGTAAGTGAGTGAGAGGATATGTGGTTGTTTGTACGTTTTCTGAGAGAGCAAGACGAGTGGATGCGAAATTTGCGCTAAGCGAAAAAAGTTTGTTAACTGGCAGTGTTTAAAGTAGTTTTGTTGGTTAGATTAAGTGCTCTTGAAGGAAGATCGAAGTAATAACTTTAAAATTGTGTGTGCTGTTTATTCAACACAATGGCCGTTTTTTCTCTTTTAGTTTAAACTTTCTTTCGATTTTACACCTCTATGGGTTGGAGTAGAGAGTGAAATGTCTGGACGTGACTGAAAAAATTCATAGTTTTCTCGCTAGTGTTTTTTGTACGCTTGAGGTATTTTGACATTGATTTTTGTTTTTTTGAGCTTATTTGTTCACATGCGGCAATTTTACTTTGATTTTTTTTCTGTTTTTTCTATTTTTTGGATGAGATTTTCTTCTAAATTGTTTTTCCAATCCATTCATAGTTTATTTAGGCCTAATTTTTTGTTTGAACCAAAATTTTTTTCTCGTGTTTTTGTCCGCATACGGCATTTTAACAATAATTTTACTTTTTCAAAATGGTTTTCCCAATTCACTTATAAGCCGTTCTAGGTCTAGTTTTTTTTTGTTTAGTCAATGAAAATTCTGTGAATTGTACGTCAGGACTTGTCCCGCTATGTTTTTTAAATTCACTCTACCTTTTGATCACGTTTTTCGTTTTAAATAAGTCACGATTTTCACATTTGACTTTGACTTACTTCACTTATTATTTCAACTGAATGGATTTAAAAGTATTTTTGTTGGTTAGAATAAATGCTCTCGAACGAAGTTTGAAGTAATGTCTGTAAAATTGTGCGTGCTGTTTATTCAACACGCTCGCCGTTTTTGCACTTTTAATCTAAACTTTCTTTCGATGTTACACCTCTATGGGTTGGAGTAGAGTGTGAAATGTCTGGACTTGACTGAAAAAATTGACAGGTTTTCTCGCTAGTGTTTTTTTTGCTCGCATGAGGTATTTTGACATTGATTTTTGTTTTTTTTGAGCTTATTTGTTCACATGCGGCAATTTTACTTTGATTTTTTTTCTGTTTTTTCGAATTTTTGGATGAGATTTTTCTAAATTGTTTTTTCATTCCATTCATAGTTTATTCCAGGCCTAATTTTTTGTTTGAACCAAATTTTCTTTTCTCGCTTTTTTGTCCGCATGGGGCATTTTAACAATAATTTTACTTTTTTAAAATGGTTTTCCCAATTCGCTTATAAGCCGTTCTAGGTCTAGTTTTTTTTGTTTAGTCAATGAAAATTCTCTGAGTTATACGTCAGGACTTGTCCCGCTATGTTTTTTAAGTTCACTCTACCTTTTGATCACGTTTTTCGTTTTACATAAGTCACGATTTTCACGTTTGACTTCTGACTTACTTCACTTATTATTTCAACTGAATGGATTTAAAAGTAGTTTGGTTGGTTAGAATAAATGCTCTCGAAGGAAGTTTGAAGTAATGTCTGTAAAATTGTGCGTGTTGTTTATTCAACACGCTCGCCGTTTTTGCACTTTAAGTCTAAACTTTCTTTCGATGTTACACCTCTACGGGTTGGAGAAGAGAGTGAAATGTCTGGACTTGACTGAAAAAATTAACAGGTTTTCTCGCTAGTGTTTTTTTTGCTCGCATGAGGTATTTTGACATTGATTTTTGTTTTTTTGAGCTTATTTGTTCACATGCGGCAATTTTATTTTGATTTTTTTTTCTGTTTTTTCGAATTTTTGGATAAGGTTTTTTTTCTAAATTGCTTTCCCATTCCATTCATAGTTTATTCCAGGCCTAATTTTTTGTTTGAACCAAATTTTCTTTTCTCGCTTTTTTGTCCGCATGCGGCATGTTAACAATAATTTTACTTTTTTAAATTGGTTTTCCCAATTCACTTATAAGCCGTTCTAGGTCTAGTTTTTTTTGTTTAGTCAATGAAAATTCTCTGAATTGTACGTCAGGACTTGTCCCGCTATGTTTTTTAAGTTCACTCTACCTTTTGATCACGTTTTTCGTTTTACATAAGTCACGATTTTCACGTTTGACTTCTGACTTACTTCACTTATTATTTCAACTGAATGGATTTAAAAGTAGTTTGGTTGGTTAGACTAAATGCTCTCGAACGAAGTTTGAAGTAATGTCTGTAAAATTGTGTGTGCTGTTTATTCAACATGCTGGCCGTTTTTGCACTTTTAGTCTAAACTTTCTTTCGATTTCACACCTCTATGGGTTGGAGTAGAGAGTGAAATGTCTGGACTTGACTGAAAAAATTAACAGGTTTTCTCGCTAGTGTTTTTTTGTTCGCATGAGGTATTTTGACATTGATTTTTTTTTTGAGCTTATTTGTTCACACGCGGCAATTTTACTTTGATTTTTTTCTGTTTTCTATTTTTGGACGAGATTTTCTTCTAAATTTTTTTCCCAATCCATTCATAGTTTATTTAGGCCTAATTTTTTGTTTGAACCAAAATTTCTTTTCTCGCTTTTTTGTTCGCTTGCGGCATTTTGACATTAATTTTATTTTAAATGGTTTTTCCCAATTCACTTATAAGCCGTTCTAGGTCTATTTTTTTTGTTTAGTCAATGAAAATTCTCTGAATTGTACGTCAGAACTTGTCCCGCTATGTTTTTAAATTCACTCTACCTTTTGATCACGTTTTTCGTTTTACATAAGTCACAATTTTCACGTTTGATTTCTGACTTACTTCACTTATTGTTTCAACTGAATGGATTTAAAAGTAGTTTTGTTGGTTAGACTAAATGCTCTCGAACGAAGTTTGAAGTAATGTCTGTAAAATTGTGCGTGCTGTTTATTCAACACTCTGGCCGTTTTGCACTTTTAGTCTAAACTTTCTTTCGATTTTACACTTCTATGGGTTGGAGTACAGAGTGAAATGTCTGGACTTGACTGAAAAAATTAACAGGTTTTCTCGCTAGTGTTTTTTTGTTCGCATGAGGTGTTTTGACATTGATTTTTGTTTTTTTGAGCTTATTTGTTCACATGCGGCAATTTTACTCTGATTTTTTTGTTTTTCTTTTTTGATGAGATTTTCTTCTAAATTGTTTTCCCAATCCATTCATAGTTTATTTAGGCCTAATTTCTTGTTTGAACCAAAATTTCTTTTCTCGCTTTTTTGTTCGCATGCGGCATTTTGACATTAATTTTATTTTTTTAAATGGTTTTTCCCAATTCACTTATAAGCCGTTCTAGGTATAGTTTTTTGTTTAGTCAATGAAAATTCTTCGAATTGTACGTCAGGACTTGTCCCGCTATGTTTTTTACATTCACTTTACCTTTTGATCACCGTTTTTCGCTTTACATAAGTCGCGATTTTTACTTTTGACTTCTGACGTTCTTCACTCACTGTTTCAACTGAATGGTTTTTAAATTCTTTCATGCATTTAATTACGCAATGTGGTGAATAAATACTGTCAGTCAAAAGAGCAAAATCAAAAGAGAGGGGATAAACCGATAAAGCCCGGTCATTAAGTCATTGAGAATTAGGTTATCAATGTTCATTAAGAGTGTTTGCTAGCTGACATTGGTATTAAGCTTATAAGAGTTCAGTTTAGAAGCTGAATTAAGTATAGATTTAGAGTCTAACTGAAACTGAGCGCCAATTCAGAACTTTTTTTGACCCTGAAAAAAAAAACAAAAAAATTTGGTCAATTTCTTTTTTTTCTGTTTCATCCTGATTTGCATCAACGGCAGCTATTTTCCGGCAATCTGCCGGCTTTGTTTTGAATTTCTCTCGTTCACAACTGTCACCAGCTGAACTAAATTGGCGGCAGTTTTCTACTAAAAGTCAAATGAAAAGACCGCCAAAATTGGTATTTTTTCACTTGAGTGTTTATAGTGCTATATAATAACCTATAATGACGTCCTTTGAACCCCCCTTTGTATTTATTTACTCCCACCCCCCCCCCCCCCCCCCCCTGCTGAAACAATCTGTCTGTAACAGATTCGAGCTCCCATTAGTTGTCCAGGAACAATTCTCCTGACGTTAGGAGGTTGTTTGTTCTCATATATTCACTTTTGTTATTTTTAATAGCCGCACAGCGATAGCTGGGGCTATTATTGGCCTTCTCTTAGTTTTTTACAATTCAAAGAATTTGAATTGTATTGGGGCGCTGTTTTTTTTTAAGATCTGATCACACATTTTCACGATTTTTGAAGTCAATTTGGAGTAGTGATTTTGGTCACGCCGAAACAGGAAATGGAGCGAAAAAGCGAGTGGTTTGCGGCGTGAATTTTTTGTCGCTCTAATTTGAAAGTAGAGTGCGAAAATGGTGTTTGAACAAAAATTCGGTTTTTCGGTTGTGGTTTTTTGTTCACATGCGGCAATTTCACTCTGATTTTTTTTCTGTTTTTTCGATTTTTTTGATCGTATTTTTTTCTAAATGGTTTTCCCAATCCATTCACAGCTCATTCTAGGCCTAGTTTTTTGTTTGAATTAAATTTTCATTTCTCGTTAGTGGTTTTTTTGTTTACATGCGGCGTTTTGACATTGATTTTCTGTTTTTTTCTTATTTTTTTGATCTGATTTTTTTTAAAATGGTTTTCTCAATTCACTCATAGTCCATTCTAGGTCTAGTTTTTCTGTTTAGTCAATGAAAATTCTTTGAATTGTACGTCAGGACTTGTCCTGCTATGTTTTTTTATTTCGTCGTTGCGATTTTTGTTACGACCAAATGACGTCACAACCACTTCAAATCTGCTTTTTGTTCATTCATTCATGCAATTTCAACTGAAGTGCGTGTGTGACGTCGTTTTCCGGTCTTAGTGGAGCGAGTTTTTTTGTTCTTTCGCGTGATTAAATTTTTGGTCACACTTGACTTACCTCACACTCAAAAATGACTTCCTCACTTTGAAATTGACTTTTATTTACTTTAATTCAAAGAGATAAGGTCAAATGGGTGTGTGTCACTCTAAATGAAGGTTATTTGAGATCAGCTAATAGAGGCAGCAATAACTTATACAGATTTTTAATCAAAATATAACATATCAGCCTTCTATGAGAAGACTATTTTTTTGGTCTGTTTTTTTTTACCTTTTTGAGACTACAGATCTATGAAGCTATTGCGGCTATTTTCTGGCAATCCGCCAGCTATGTTTATAGTTAGCAATAGTTTTGAACGTGCAGTAAGTAGTTGACGGGGGAATAAGTTGTAGTTTATTTAAGTCAGTTCTGGAGTCTTCAGAAGTGCGATTTTAATGTCGTACTCCTCGATCTTTTTTCGTTCACGGGCCGTGAAGTCAAAGAGCGATTTTGTTCCATGGCTTCTACTTCTTAGCAGAATTTATGTACCTAATGTCTTTTTTTCTTACCTTCTAGCATTTGTCGAAATGACGTCTTTCTCGCCATTTGCCTTGCCTTTAATTTTATCTTTCTTTATCTTAAAGTTCATCCATGGGTATTCAATGATGGTCACTCGGCACTAATTTTTTTTTTGGAATGACAATTATTTCCTTTTAGCACGACCAAAAGAAGACGAAGAAGAAGCTGTTGCAGATCAATTAGTGGGAGAAGAATTGATCAAACAGTACAAGTTGGAGATGGTGGAAAACAGTGACTGGGTATCTATTTCACGCTGCAACAGCGAATCTTCTCAAATTTATGAGGCTGCAGAAGCTGTGAAGATCATCACTAGTGATGACAACGATTGCGATGATGCAGAAACAAGTGAATGTCAACATGACCAGATTCCGAGACACCTCTTGGTACCATCATCATTGCACGCTCACTCTGGTGAGCGTGGAAATGATGCTGGACTAAATATAAGTGGTACAACATCCGATAGTGCAAGTCCTGTTGAGAGCAAAATATCAACTCCAGTCAGCCCCAATATTGGCGACTGTTTGACGGACTCTGGAGGATTTGTAATGTTGAAAGGAGACGAAAGGCCAGCCGAGTTTCTTCAAGTTCCAAATGAACCAATAGAATCTCAATCTCATCAGAAAGGTGGTGCTACTAAATCTTCGAAAAGTTCCAATCCGAGGAAAGGCTCGTCAGATGGGTCATCATCTGGCTCCTTGGGATTCACAGGTCGGGCGAATGCGGCTCGGAAGCAACTGGGGTCGTCTCTGAAAATGATGAGCCGATTCCATCATGGAAGAGCTAAAAGTTCACTGACCTATGACACTGTTGATAACTCAACAAGCAAGCAGCTACAAGCTGAGAATCAGATTGCAATTTGCAAAGATTCTGAAATCAGTAAATCGCTGAGAAGCTTAACCAAGTCATCAAGTTTGCCATCTTTGGAAAGTCATCAAACATTAACGACAGACGAAGAGTACGAAAGAGTGAATAGCAAAGATGACTCTGCAAATTCAACGGCGGCTAATAAACATGGTGCTAAATCATCCAGCAGTTATACTTGGGGGAAATTTGGCCAAATTTTCCTTTCTCCCGCTAGTGCAGTAAGTATCGACAACTCGCCCCAAGAACCGCCGCAAACAAAGTCATCAAAGCCTATTCAAAAGCAGCCGCAAGCAACTCCGGTTCAGTCCCCAACTTCAGCAGCTTCTAGTGATGTAAAGAACCAACAGTTTCTTTTGTTTGAGGAGGAACTGAAACAGTTAAGGGCAAAGAAAAAGGAAGCGATCCTGAACACAATATCCAGTCCGCATATTAAGAACCCATTGCATTGTCCTTTGATTGCAACAGACGAGGAGCTGAAGGAACTTCCACCTGTGAGCATATTGTGCGGCGCCATGGATCCTTTGTTAGACGAAAGCGTTGTATTTGCAAAGCGTTTGAAAAAGCTCAACAAACATGTAACTTTTGACGTTTTGGAAAGTTTGCCTCACGGTTTCTTGAACTTCGTGTTAGTGAGTAAACTGTGCAGAGACGCCTCTGATTTGTGTCAGAAGAGAATCTCGGACATGTTGATTCAGAGTTCGTCTCAGAATTCAACTGATTTGAATTTGAGTGACTTGTTTGATTTGTCTAACTTGACTAGTGTTCCCAGATCCACTTATACTACTGAGTCTGGGAAGTTTGAGACTGCCGTGTAGAAGTTATATCAGTGCTTTGGTACTACTGTTCAATTTAATTTAAGCTAATTATTGACCCAGTATATCTATCGAGATTTATGAATTTTAATCTTTTCATACAATAGTTTTGTCAGGACCATGATGTTTGAGCTATAGAGAGAATGAGTTTCAACTTGTCACAAGCAAAAAAAGTTCACCGAAGTGTAAAAAAGTAACTGTTCATCCAGGAATTATACCATCAGGTATGTACTTGAACTTAGACTTCTTATCAAGTGGAGGAATTTTATCAATAACTGCTACATTTAAGTTTCAAGGTCTGAATGATATATTTCAATTTTAGTAAGATTGTGAAACCAAGCTTCTGTAAGTTTTTGATTTTCTACCTTTTCATTTTAAAAAAGTGACCAGTTACATTTTAAGTATTTAATTGAAATCGAAACAACTATTGTAATCGTTTGTCTTTTTTATTATAAAATTTTGCGTGACAGTTTTCTTTCGATTCCATTTCTCGAGTGGCTTCCACGCTTGACTTTTCGATTTTTTTAGTGATTTGAGTTGGCGGCATTCAGAAACTGATTGTGAGCTGACCTGACCGTCTATAGCTAGTGTAGCGTACTGGTTAATATGAACAAAGCATCCAAGAGATCGAGGGTTAGAGCCCCTCCATAGTCAGGTGTTTCGCACCATAAGCTTCCGGGATCTTTGTGCCCCTCCCCCCACCCCCTCAACTTAGTGGGTGCATATTATTTGCACCCTCCAGACGCACGTGCCATATTTTTAAATAATGATTTAACATGTAATGACACGTGCTCTGTAACTGGGGGGGATGCATAACGTACTGGGGGTGGGGGTGGGCACAAACGGAAAAGATCCAGGTTCTCCAGCTTATGCCTTATTCTAAATTATTTGACTTGACAGTCCTTCGAGAGCAATTTGACCGACTTCAGTCGTTTTAAGTAGTTATTTTAAAAAGGCATGCAATAAACTCAAGCATCAAGTGTAAACTTTACCCTAATTATGCATATTTACGTACACAATCTACTACTTTGTGTCTTCGATGAACAATCTGAATTGATGAAAACAGAAATGCCGTACTCGTGAACTGAACTTGTTTTGAGGAGCACGAGAACAACCAAAATGTGTGTAAATTGTGTAATTTCCTAGACCAGCAATCAGAAGCGCAGATTTTGATTATATAAGTCTCAAACTGAAAGCAAAGCATTGCTTGGAAAAACTATCTAAATGAAAAGGCGTCATATAATAAATTAAAGATAAAAGATTGCGTCTTGTTTTTGCTCGAAACAAACTGCTGAATTACTCTCGAACGAAGTTTGAAGCAATTATCCTGAACTCCTTTTTCTTTTGAAAAGTTCGGCTTGACTGTTTTGCACTTTGGTTCCAGAACATTTGTCAATCTCAGGTACCTTTTTCACTTGACTTCTGAATTTTTGCATGATCTCAATTGCTTTAATTCTGAAATAAATTTGCTGCTAACACAAGGGAAAATTTAAGCAGTGAAGTAGCAAAGTCTTCAGAGCTAAGTGGTTAAGATGTCAGATTGTCATCGTAGACGCCGCGGGTTCGAACCCCTCTTAGGTCGGCTTTTCGGTGTCAAAAAATCTATGGACAACCGTAGCCTCTCTAATGAGGTACCAGTTCAATCATACGTCTCTTGGACCAAACACTCAATGAAACCCCTGAGTAGTAACAAACCTATACACCCTGACTCACTTTTTGGCTGATTTTCCCCAAACATGTTCGATCATGCGCGCGGATGAAAAGTTCTTGGCAATTATTCCCTGTATGTTAGGATTGTTGCCTGAATATGTAATAGACTTACCTTAACTCCATTATTTTAAGTAGACAGGTACCTTCTTTGTTTATAAGGAGTAATTACAGAAGCTGGTAAACTGTAGAGAAAACTGTTTTTACGCACGGTAAGGGAGCAATTGACTATGGGGGTATCGTGCAATGGGGGTAATGGAGTGGAAATCCCATAAAGATTATAGGGTATAGCTTTTGCATGAGAGTAATAGGTTTTAGCGATTACATGTAGAGACGCTACTTGGTAAATTCCAGAAGTTGAAAATTACATTCCACTTATTGCATGGAGATAATAGGGTATAGTTTTACCTTGCGGATAAAACACGTAGAACTGATTTTCTGCAAGCAAATAAAAGAGCAAAGATTTGAATCAGGATAGAAAGAAACAGAATTGCATGTGGCTAATAAGGTAAACAAAGTTTGCCATGGGGAAAAAAGGGTGTAGATTGCAGCCTTTGCAATTAAGTAATGGGGTGAAGATTTGATTGGGTTTAATAGGGTAAAACATTGCATACTATTTAGCCGAACAAAATTGCCGTTGGGATAGTAAGATATAGGATTGACTGTCGGCAAGATAAGGATAAGATTTGGAAAAAAATATTAGGATTCAGATTTGCATAGGGATAAAAAGATATAGAATGGTCTTGTTTAGAATGTGGTATAGCTTTGAATAACTACGATATAATATATACAGGAAATAATTTTGATTATCTGCACGCTCGTAACATGAAGAAGATTAGTACCAAGATTGCTTGGTTTAGTATTTTATGGAGACAAAAGGGGGTATAGATTCCAATATCTGCACATAAGTAAAAAAAAAGGAAGTGATGATTTGAATCTTGATGAAAGCTTGTAGTATCAAACAATAAATATAGAGTAAATTTTGCCAGGCAGATAGTATTGTATATAATGGATTATATGCAATTGGGGGGGGGACAAAAAGGTTGAAGATTTGAATCTGAATACTAGGGTATAGTACTGAGTGGAGGTTAAAGGTAGGTTTTATTAAGATACTGTTGTATAGAATTCAATAATAGCAAGCATGAAATTTGAGTAAACATTTGAGTCGGTAAAGTAGAGTACGGTTTTGCATGGAAGATAATAGGGTATAGTGTTGCCATTAGAGTAATATACCGGTGCCATATAATTTTTTTAAAGCAAAATTTTAAACTTTGGTGAACACTAAGTATTAGTTTTAGTGATATGAAGTACGAAAGAGTCATCAAAGGTCACCTGTACATCATTATTTTCCTCTCAATGTACAAGTCCTAGAGAAGATTTTCTTAAGTAAAAGTTGATCGTTTAGTAAAAACTAACACAAATATGCTTTGAAAAACATCAATTTTGCTCGCATAACATATTAATGAGTCATCAAAGATCAATCGTACATCATTTTTTTCCTCTAAATGTACAAGTCCTAGAGGAAAAATTCTTAAGGAAAAGTTGTTCCATTAGTTAAAACAAACACAAAACTACTTTAAAAAATATCAATTTTGCTCACATAACATATGTATGAGTCATCAAAGGTCAATTGTACATCATTTTTTTCCTCTTAGTGTACAAGTCCTAGAGAAAAATTTCTTAAGAAAAGGTTGTTCCATTAGTGAAAACTAACACAAAACTACTTTAAAAAACATCAATTTTGCTCATATAACATATGTATGAGTCATCAAAGGTCAATTGTACATCATTTTTTTCCTCTTAATGTACAAGTCCTAGAGAAAAATTTCTTAAGGAAAAGTTGTTCCATTAGTGAAAACTAACACAAATATACTTTAAAAAACATCAATTTTGCTCTTATAACGTATGTATGAGTCATCACAGGTCAATTGTACATCATTTTTTCCCTCTTACTGTACAAGACCTAGAGAAAAATTTCTTAAGGAAAAGTTGTTCCATTAGTGAAAAATAACACAAATATACTTTAAAAAACATCAATTTTGCTCTTATAACATATGTATGATTCATCACAGGTCAATTGTACATCATTATTTTTTTCCTCTTACTGTACAAAACCTAGAGAAAAATTTCTTAAGGAAAAGTTGTTCCATTAGTGAAAACTAACACAAAACTACTTTAAAAAACATCAATTTTGCTCATATAACATATGTATGAGTCATCAAAGGTCAATTGTACATCATTTTTTTCCTCTTACTGTACAAGTCCTAGAGAAAAATTTCTTAAGAAGTTGTTTCATTAGTGAAAACTAACACAAATATACTTTAAAAAACATCAATTTTGCTCATATAACATATGTATGAGTCATCAAAGGTCAATTGTACATCATTTTTTTTCCTCTTAATGTACAAGTCCTAGAGAAAAAATTTCTTAAGGAAAATTTGTTCCATTAGTGAAAACTAACACAAATGTACTTTAAAAAATATCAATTTTGCTCACATAACATATGTATGAGTCATCAAAGGTCAATTGTACATCATTTTTTTTCCTCTTAATGTAAAAGTCCTAGAGAAAAATTTCTTAAGGAAAAGTTGTTCCATTAGTGAAAACTAACACAAATGTACTTTAAAAAACATCAATTTTGCTCACATAACATATGTATGAGTCATCAAAGGTCAATTGTACATCATTTTTTTCCTCTTACTGTACAAGTCCTAGAGAAAAATTTCTTAAGGAAAAGTTGTTCCATTAGTGAAAACTAACAAAAAACTACTTTGAAAAACATCAATTTTGCTCACATAACATATGTATGAGTCATCAAAGGTCAATTGTACATCATTTTTTTTCCTCTTAATGTACAAGTCCTAGAGAAAAATTTCTTAAGGAAAAGTTGTTCCATTAGTGAAAACTAACACAAATATACTTCAAAAAACATCAATTTTGCGCATGTAACATATGTATGAGTCATCAAAGGTCAATTGTACATCAATTTTTTCCTCTTAATGTACAAGTCCTAGAGAAAAATTTCTTAAGGAAAAGTTGTTCCATTAGTGAAAACTAACACAAATATACTTCAAAAAATATCAATTTTGCTCACGTAACATATGTATGAGTCATCAAAGGTCAATTGTACATCATTTTTTTCCTCTTAATGTACAAGTCCTAGAGAAAAATTTCTTAAGGAAAAGTTGTTCCATTAGTAAAAACTAACAAAAAACTACTTTAAAAAACATCAATTTTGCTCACATAACATATGTATGAGTCATCAAAGGTCAATTGTACATCATTTTTTTTCCTTTTAATGTATAAGTCCTAGAGAAAAATTTCTTAAGGAAAAGTTGTTCCATTAGTGAAAACTAACACAAATGTACTTCAAAAAACATCAATTTTGCTCACATAACATATGTATGAGTCATCAAAGGTCAATTGTACATCATTTTTTCCCTCTTAATGTACAAGTCCTAGAGAAAAATTTCTTAAGGAAAAGTTGTTCCATTAGTAAAAACTAACACAAATACACTTGAAAACATCAATTTTGCTCAACTAACATATGTATGAGTCATCAAAGGTCAATTGTACATCTTTTTTTCCCTCTTACTGTACAAGTCCTAGAGAAAAATTTCTTAAGGAAAAGTTGTCCCATTAGTGAAAACTAACACAAATATACTTTAAAAAACATCAATTTTGCTCACATAAAAATTACATGAGTCATCGGGGGTCACCTGTATATCAATATTTTCCTCTTAATGTACAATTCCTAGAGAAAAAGTTCTAAGGGAAAAGTTGTTCCATTAGTGAAAGTTAGCTCAAAACTACTTTAAAAAACTTAAATAAAGCTCACATAAAGTATATATGAGTCAGCACAGGTCATTTGCACATCAATTTTTCCTCTTAATGTACAAGTGATAGAGAAAATCGTCTTAGGAAAATGTTGTTTAATTAGTGAAAACTAACACAAATATACTTCAAAAAACATCAATTTTGCGCATGTAACATATGTATGAGTCATCAAAGGTCAATTGTACATCAATTTTTTCCTCTTAATGTACAAGTCCTAGAGAAAAATTTCTTAAGGAAAAGTTGTTCCATTAGTGAAAACTAACACAAATATACTTCAAAAAATATCAATTTTGCTCACGTAACATATGTATGAGTCATCAAAGGTCAATTGTACATCATTTTTTTCCTCTTAATGTACAAGTCCTAGAGAAAAATTTCTTAAGGAAAAGTTGTTCCATTAGTAAAAACTAACAAAAAACTACTTTAAAAAACATCAATTTTGCTCACATAACATATGTATGAGTCATCAAAGGTCAATTGTACATCATTTTTTTTCCTTTTAATGTATAAGTCCTAGAGAAAAATTTCTTAAGGAAAAGTTGTTCCATTAGTGAAAACTAACACAAATGTACTTCAAAAAACATCAATTTTGCTCACATAACATATGTATGAGTCATCAAAGGTCAATTGTACATCATTTTTTCCCTCTTAATGTACAAGTCCTAGAGAAAAATTTCTTAAGGAAAAGTTGTTCCATTAGTAAAAACTAACACAAATACACTTGAAAACATCAATTTTGCTCAACTAACATATGTATGAGTCATCAAAGGTCAATTGTACATCTTTTTTTCCCTCTTACTGTACAAGTCCTAGAGAAAAATTTCTTAAGGAAAAGTTGTCCCATTAGTGAAAACTAACACAAATATACTTTAAAAAACATCAATTTTGCTCACATAAAAATTACATGAGTCATCGGGGGTCACCTGTATATCAATATTTTCCTCTTAATGTACAATTCCTAGAGAAAAAGTTCTAAGGGAAAAGTTGTTCCATTAGTGAAAGTTAGCTCAAAACTACTTTAAAAAACTTAAATAAAGCTCACATAAAGTATATATGAGTCAGCACAGGTCATTTGCACATCAATTTTTCCTCTTAATGTACAAGTGATAGAGAAAATCGTCTTAGGAAAATGTTGTTTAATTAGTGAAAGTTAGCTCAAAACTACTTTAAAAAACATCAATTTTGCTCTTATAACGTATATACGAGTCACCAAGGTCAATTGTACATCAATTTTTCCTCTTAATGTACAAGTGATAGAGAAAATTGTCTTAGGAAAATGTTGTTTAATTAGTGAAAGTTAACACAAAACTACTTTTAAAAAACTTAAATAAAGCTCACATAAAGTATATATGAGTCAGCACAGGTCATTTGTACATTATTTTTCCCCTCTTAATGTAGAAGTCATAGAGAAAAATTTCTTGAAAAAAGTTGTTCAATTAGTGAGAAGTAACACAGAATTACTTTAGGCAAACCTAAATACTGATCACATAAATTAAATATTAGTCATCACAGTTCATATGTACATAAATTTCTCCTCTTAATGTACAAGTCCTAGAGGAAAATTTCTTAATTAAAGTTGTTTAATTAGTGAAAGTTAACACAAAACTATTTTAAAAAACTTAAATGAAGCTCAGATAAAGTATACATGAGTAGCACAGGTCATTTGTACATTTTTTTTGTTTCCTCTTAGTGTAAAAGTCATAGAGCAAAGTTTCGATAGCAAAAGTTGTTTAATTAGTGAAAAGTAACAGAGAACTACTTTTGGAAAACCGAAATACTGCACACATAAAGTATATATGAGTCATCAAAGGTCATATGTACATCATTTTTTCCCTCTCAATGTACAAGTCATAAAGAAAAATTATTTGAGGAAAACTTGTTCTAATAATGAAAACTAACGCAAAACTGCTTTGAAAAATGTCAATTGCGCACACATAAAGAATATATATGAATCATAAAAGGTCCTTTTTTCCTCTTAACGTAAAAGTCATAGAGAAAAACTTCTTATGGAAAACTTACTGCTCAGTTAGTGAAAATTAATACAAAAATGTTATAAAAAATCAATTTGTCTAACATAGTTGATATATGAGTCATCAAATGCAACTTGCACATCTTTTTTCCTCATAATGTTCAATTCATAGAGAAAAAAATCAACAATTTCAAAAAAGAGTCAAAAAATTCATTTGTACCTCATTTTTTATCCTAATTTACAAATCTAGCGGAAAATTTGTTTGCTTGAGGTTGTTTTCCTTAGTGAAAACTACCAATGAAATAATTAAATTTTTCAGTTTCGTCCATACAAAATTTCCCAAAAGGTCATTTTTTAATACTTTTTTCTTTTAAATTATAAGTTCCAGAGAGAAATTTGTTTCCTAGCTAAAACTAAAACAATACTTGAAAAAGCATCAATTTTTGTTTACATTAAGTATAAATGAGTCATCAATATTTGCTTGTGCATCGCCCCCTCCTAAAAATACAAGACCAGAACAAAAAAAAATTCTCATGTGAAAGTTGTTTCATGTGTCCATCATGTGTCGTCTAAATTAATGTGGAGAGTCATCAGAAGTACATCGTTTTTGCACTTAGCTTAATAGTTACAGTGAAAAATTTTCCTTCTATGATGTTGTTTTTGTATCTGAAAGATAACACAAAAAAACATAAAAATTGTATCAATTTTTGCTCATAAAAAGGTAAAATATGAGTATATGTGAAATAAAATGTTAAATGTACATCATTTCTTTTACTTAGGGAACAAGTTCTGGAGAAAAGTACAAGTAAAAAAAACGTTCATTTCTGAAAATTAACGCAAGATTTTTTTTGAAATGTATTAGTTTGTGTCATAAAAAATATAAAAT
>NC_134473.1:59812759-59862714 GCF_964194025.1 Convolutriloba macropyga
AAACAATCGAACATTTCTTTCTCGACAATGAGCACAAAAGTGAAATTTTTTAAGTTTCCATTGAAGAATTTACATTCAAAACAACTTTCTAGTAAAAAAAGTTTTCAAAAAATTGCCGTACTATTGTACATTATGTGATCTGAGATTGTGTACGTCTGAGCCCGGATGAATCATATGTAATGTAAGTGCATAAAATAGATGTTCCTTTGAATATTTTTTTCTTTTCAGAATACTAACTTTCATTGATTAAGTTTCACTCTACTGCTTGTACATTGAAAGATAATGAATGATTTATTGTTTACTAGTAATGACTCATTTATAGTTTATATGACCGAGCTTCATACATTTTGAAATAATTTTAAATAATTTTTCCGCATGAATCAACTTTTACTTAGGAATTATTTCTCCGGGACATGTATATTGAGCGGATTAAAAAATGACGTACAATTACACATACTGATGACGCATATATAATTTACATTACCGACAGTAATACATTTCAAATTGTTTGCATGTTAGTTTTCACTAATGAAACAAGTTTTTTCTAAATATCTAATCTCTGGGTACTTTAAGAGGGTGAAAAATGATTTAAAATTGACTTTTAATGACTCATTTACATTTTCGCGAACAAAACTGATACTCTTCTGAGAATTTTTCCGTTAGTTTTTGCTGATTGATTGAGACTTTCTTAAAAAAATGAGTCTCTGAAGGCTTCGCTCAGAGTCTTGTATTTTATGAAGGGAAAAATGAGTCTCATTTTAGTTTGCGTAAAGTTTTAAGAAGTCTTGAATGAGTTTTAACTTACGAAAAAGCTTTTAATGAAGGAACTTTCCCCCAATACTTGTACCTCAAGTGGAATAAAATGAACATTGACGTTAGCTGACTCGTACATACGTTTTATGGAAAGAACTAATGCAAAGTAAAGTGTTTTTTTGTTAATTTTCACCAATGAAAGAGTTTTTATTTTATGAACTTTTCACTGCGACTTGTACATTAAGAGGGAAAAAATGATGTACAATAAAACTTTTATGACTCATTTTATATTTTTTATGACACAAACTAATACATTTCAAAAAAATCTTGCGTTAATTTTCAGAAATGAACGTTTTTTTACTTGTACTTTTCTCCAGGACTTGTTCCCTAAGTAAAAGAAATGATGTACATTTAACATTTTATTTCACATATACTCATATTTACCTTTTATGAGCAAAATTGATACAATTTTATGTTTTTTGTGTTATCTTTCAGATACAAAACAACTTCATAGAAGGAAATTTTCACTGTAACTATTAAGCTAAGTGCAAAACGATGTACTTATGATGACTCTCACATTAATTTAGACGACACATGATGACACATGAAACAACTTTCACATAAGATTTTTTTTGTTCTGGTCTTGTATTTTTAGGAGGGGGCGATGCACAAGCAAATATTGATGACTCATTTATACTTAATGTAAACAAAATTGATGCTTTTTCAAGTATTGTTTTAGTTTTAGCTAGGAAACAAATTTCTCTCTGGAACTTGTAATTTAAAAGAAAAAAGTATTAAAAAATGACCTTTTGGGAAATTTTGTATGGACGAAACTGAAAATTTAATTATTTTATTGGTAGTTTTCACTAAGGAAACAACCTCAAGCAAACAAATTTTCCGCTAGATTTGTAAATTAGGAGAAAAAATGAGGTACAAATGAATTTTTTGACTCTTTTTTGAAATTGTTGATTTTTTTCTCTATGAATTGAACATTATGAGGAAAAAAGATGTGCAAGTTGCATTTGATTACTCATATATCAACTATGTTAGACAAATTGATTTTTTATAACATTTTTGTATTAATTTTCACTAACTGAGCAGTAAGTTTTCCCTAAGAAGTTTTTCTCTATGACTTTTACGTTAAGAGGAAAAAAGGACCTTTTATGATTCATATATATTCTTTATGTGTGCGCAATTGACATTTTTCAAAGCAGTTTTGCGTTAGTTTTCATTATTAGAACAAGTTTTCCTCAAATAATTTTTCTTTATGACTTGTACATTGAGAGGGAAAAAATGATGTACATATGACCTTTGATGACTCATATATACTTTATGTGTGCAGTATTTCGGTTTTCCAAAAGTAGTTCTCTGTTACTTTTCACTAATTAAACAACTTTTGCTATCGAAACTTTGCTCTATGACTTTTACACTAAGAGGAAACAAAAAAAATGTACAAATGACCTGTGCTACTCATGTATACTTTATCTGAGCTTCATTTAAGTTTTTTAAAATAGTTTTGTGTTAACTTTCACTAATTAAACAACTTTAATTAAGAAATTTTCCTCTAGGACTTGTACATTAAGAGGAGAAATTTATGTACATATGAACTGTGATGACTCATATTTAATTTATGTGATCAGTATTTAGGTTTGCCTAAAATAATTCTGTTTTACTTCTCACTAATTGAACAACTTTTTTCAAGAAATTTTTCTCTATGACTTCTACATAAAGAGGGGAAAAATAATGTACAAATGACCTGTGCTGACTCGTATATACTTTATGTGAGCTTTATTTAAGTTTTTTAAAAGTAGTTTTGTGTTAACTTTCACTAATTAAACAACATTTTTCTAAGACAATTTTCTCTATCACTTGTACATTAAGAGGAAAAATTGATGTACAATTGACCTTGGTGACTCGTATATACGTTATAAGAGCAAAATTGATGTTTTTTAAAGTAGTTTTGAGCTAACTTTCACTAATTAAACAACATTTTCCTAAGACGATTTTCTCTATCACTTGTACATTAAGAGGAAAAATTGATGTGCAAATGACCTGTGCTGACTCATATATACTTTATGTGAGCTTTATTTAAGTTTTTTAAAGTAGTTTTGAGCTAACTTTCACTAATGGAACAACTTTTCCCTTAGAACTTTTTCTCTAGGAATTGTACATTAAGAGGAAAATATTGATATACAGGTGACCCTCGATGACTCATGTAATTTTTATGTGAGCAAAATTGATGTCTTTTAAAGTATATTTGTGTTAGTTTTCACTAATGGGACAACTTTTCCTTAAGAAATTTTTCACTAGGACTTGTACATTAAGAGAAAAAAAATGATGTACAATTGACCTTTGATGACTCATACATATGTTATGTGAGCAAAATTGATGTTTTTTAAAGTAGTTTTGTGTTAGTTTTCACTAACGGAACAACTTTTCCTTAAGAAATTTTTCTCTAGGACTTGTACAGTAAGAGGGAAAAAAAGATGTACAATTGACCTTTGATGACTCATACATATGTTAGTTGAGCAAAATTGATGTTTTTAAGTGTATTTGTGTTAGTTTTTATTAATGGAACAACTTTTCCTTAAGGAATTTTTCTCTAGGACTTGTACATTAAGAGGGAAAAAATGATGTACAATTGACCTTTGATGACTCATACATATGTTATGTGAGCAAAATTGATGTTTTTTGAAGTACATTTGTTTTAGTTTTCACTAATGGAACAACTTTTCCTTAAGAAATTTTTCTCTAGGACTTATACATTAAGAGGAAAAAAAATGATGTACAATTGACCTTTGATGACTCATACATATGTTATGTGAGCAAAATTGATGTTTTTTAAAGTAGTTTTTTGTTAGTTTTTACTAATGGAACAACTTTTCCTTAAGAAACTTTTCTCTAGGACTTGTACATTAAGAGGAAAAAAATGATGTACAATTGACCTTTGATGACTCATACATATGTTACGTGAGCAAAATTGATGTTTTTTGAAGTATATTTGTGTTAGTTATCACTAATGGAACAACTTTTCATTAAGAAATTTTTCTCTAGGACTTGTACATTAAGAGGAAAAAAATGATGTACAATTGACCTTTGATGACTCCTACATATGTTATGTGAGCCAAATTGATGTTTTTTAAAGTAGTTTTGTGTTAGTTTCCACTAATGGAACAACTTTTCCTTAAGAAATTTTTCTCTAGGACTTGTACAGTAAGAGGGAAAAAAAGATGTACAATTGACCTTTGATGACTCATGCATATGTTAGTTGAGCAAAATTGATGTTTTTAAGTGTATTTGTGTTAGTTTTTACTAATGGAACAACTTTTCCTTAAGAAATTTTTCTCTAGGACTTGTACATTAAGAGGGAAAAAATGATGTACAATTGACCTTTGATGACTCATACATATGTTATGTGAGCAAAATTGATGTTTTTTGAAGTACATTTGTTTTAGTTTTCACTAATGGAACAACTTTTCCTTAAGAAATTTTTCTCTAGGACTTGTACATTAAGAGGGAAAAAATGATGTACAATTGACCTTTGATGACTCATACATATGTTATGTGAGCAAAATTGATGTTTTTTGAAGTACATTTGTTTTACTTTTCACTAATTAAACAACTTTTGCTATCGAAACTTTGCTCTATGACTTTTACACTAAAAGGAAACAAAAAAAATGTACAAATGACCTGTGCTACTCATGTATACTTTATCTGAGCTTCATTTAAGTTTTTTAAAATAGTTTTGTGTTAACTTTCACTAATTAAACAACTTTAATTAAGAAATTTTCCTCTAGGACTTGTACATTAAGAGGAGAAATTTATGTACATATGAACTGTGATGACTCATATTTAATTTATGTGATCAGTATTTAGGTTTGCCTAAATTAATTCTGTGTTACTTCTCACTAATTGAACAACTTTTTTCAAGAAATTTTTCTCTATGACTTCTACATTAAGAGGGGAAAAATAATGTACAAATGACCTGTGCTGACTCATATATACTTTATGTGAGCTTTATTTAAGTTTTTTAAAAGTAGTTTTGTGTTAACTTTCACTAATTAAACAACATTTTCCTAAGACAATTTTCTCTATCACTTGTACATTAAGAGGAAAAATTGATGTACAATTGACCTTGGTGACTCGTATATACGTTATAAGAGCAAAATTGATGTTTTTTAAAGTAGTTTTGAGCTAACTTTCACTAATTAAACAACATTTTCCTAAGACGATTTTCTCTATCACTTGTACATTAAGAGGAAAAATTGATGTGCAAATGACCTGTGCTGACTCATATATACTTTATGTGAGCTTTATTTAAGTTTTTTAAAGTAGTTTTGAGCTAACTTTCACTAATGGAACAACTTTTCCCTTAGAACTTTTTCTCTAGGAATTGTACATTAAGAGGAAAATATTGATATACAGGTGACCCTCGATGACTCATGTAATTTTTATGTGAGCAAAATTGATGTCTTTTAAAGTATATTTGTGTTAGTTTTCACTAATGGGACAACTTTTCCTTAAGAAATTTTTCACTAGGACTTGTACATTAAGAGAAAAAAAATGATGTACAATTGACCTTTGATGACTCATACATATGTTATGTGAGCAAAATTGATGTTTTTTAAAGTAGTTTTGTGTTAGTTTTCACTAATGGAACAACTTTTCCTTAAGAAATTTTTCTCTAGGACTTGTACAGTAAGAGGGAAAAAAAGATGTACAATTGACCTTTGATGACTCATACATATGTTAGTTGAGCAAAATTGATGTTTTTAAGTGTATTTGTGTTAGTTTTTATTAATGGAACAACTTTTCCTTAAGGAATTTTTCTCTAGGACTTGTACATTAAGAGGGAAAAAATGATGTACAATTGACCTTTGATGACTCATACATATGTTATGTGAGCAAAATTGATGTTTTTTGAAGTACATTTGTTTTAGTTTTCACTAATGGAACAACTTTTCCTTAAGAAATTTTTCTCTAGGATTTATACATTAAGAGGAAAAAAAATGATGTACAATTGACCTTTGATGACTCATACATATGTTATGTGAGCAAAATTGATGTTTTTTAAAGTAGTTTTTTGTTAGTTTTTACTAATGGAACAACTTTTCCTTAAGAAACTTTTCTCTAGGACTTGTACATTAAGAGGAAAAAAATGATGTACAATTGACCTTTGATGACTCATACATATGTTACGTGAGCAAAATTGATGTTTTTTGAAGTATATTTGTGTAAGTTATCACTAATGGAACAACTTTTCATTAAGAAATTTTTCTCTAGGACTTGTACATTAAGAGGAAAAAAATGATGTACAATTGACCTTTGATGACTCCTACATATGTTATGTGAGCAAAATTGATGTTTTTTAAAGTAGTTTTGTGTTAGTTTTCACTAATGGAACAACTTTTCCTTAAGAAATTTTTCTCTAGGACTTGTACAGTAAGAGGGAAAAAAAGATGTACAATTGACCTTTGATGACTCATACATATGTTAGTTGAGCAAAATTGATGTTTTTAAGTGTATTTGTGTTAGTTTTTACTAATGGAACAACTTTTCCTTAAGAAATTTTTCTCTAGGACTTGTACATTAAGAGGGAAAAAATGATGTACAATTGACCTTTGATGACTCATACATATGTTATGTGAGCAAAATTGATGTTTTTTGAAGTACATTTGTTTTAGTTTTCACTAATGGAACAACTTTTCCTTAAGAAATTTTTCTCTAGGACTTATACATTAAGAGGAAAAAAAATGATGTACAATTGACCTTTGTTGACTCATACATATGTTATGTGAGCAAAATTGATGTTTTTTAAAGTAGTTTTTTGTTAGTTTTTACTAATGGAACAACTTTTCCTTAAGAAACTTTTCTCTAGGACTTGTACATTAAGAGGAAAAAAATGATGTACAATTGACCTTTGACGTTTCATACATATGTTACGTGAGCAAAATTGGTGTTTTTTGAAGTATATTTGTGTTAGTTTTCACTAATGGAACAACTTTTCCTTAAGAAATTTTTCTCTAGGACTTGTACATTAAGAGGAAAAAAATGATGTACAATTGACCTTTAATGACTCATACATATGTTATGTGAGCAAAATTGATATTTTTAAAGTACATTTGTGTCAGTTTTCACTAATGGAACAACTTTTCCTTAAGGAATTTTTCTCTAGGACTTGTACATTAAGAGGGAAAAAATGATTTACAATTGACCTTTGATGACTCATAAATATGTTATATGCGCAAAATTAATGTTTTTTGAAGTATATTTGTGTTAGTTTTCACTAATGGAACAACTTTTCCTTAAGAAATTT
Organism: Convolutriloba macropyga; assembly: GCF_964194025.1. Classification (NCBI taxonomy): domain Eukaryota; kingdom Metazoa; phylum Xenacoelomorpha; order Acoela; family Convolutidae; genus Convolutriloba; species Convolutriloba macropyga. The sequence continues at coordinate 59,819,829 of NC_134473.1, forward strand.
TTCTCTAGGACTTGTACATTAAGAGGAAAAAAATGATGTACAATTGACCTTTGATGACTCATACATATGTTATGTGAGCAAAATTGATGTTTTTCAAAGTAGTTTTTTGTTAGTTTTCACTAATGGAACAACTTTTCCTTAAGAAATTTTTCTCTAGGACTTGTACAGTAAGAGGAAAAAAATGATGTACAATTGACCTTTGATGACTCATACATATGTTAGTGAGCAAAATTGATGTTTTTTAAAGTACGTTTGTGTTAGTTTTCACTAATGGAACAACTTTTCCTTAAGAAATTTTTCTCTAGGACTTGTACCTTAAGAGGAAAAAAATGATGTACAATTGACCTTTGATGACTCATACATATGTTATGTGAGCAAAATTGATATTTTTTAAAGTACATTTGTGTTAGTTTTCACTAATGGAACAAATTTTCCTTAAGCAATTTTTCTCTAGGACTTGTACATTAAGAGGAAAAAAAATGATGTACAATTGACCTTTGATGACTCATACATATGTTATATGAGCAAAATTGATGTTTTTTAAAGTATATTTGTGTTAGTTTTCACTAATGGAACAACTTCTCCTTAAGAAATTTTTCTCTAGGACTTGTACAGTAAGAGGAAAAAAATGATGTACAATTGACCTTTGATGACTCATACATATGTTATATGAGCAAAATTGATGTTTTTTAAAGTATATTTGTGTTAGTTTTCACTAATGGAACAACTTTTCCTTAAGAAATTTTTCTCTAGGTTTTGTACTGTAAGAGGAAAAAAATAATGATGTACAATTGACCTGTGATGACTCATACATATGTTATAAGAGCAAAATTGATGTTTTTTAAAGTATATTTGTGTTATTTTTCACTAATGGAACAACTTTTCCGTAAGAAATTTTTCTCTAGGACTTGTACAGTAAGAGGAAAAAAATGATGTACAATTGACCTGTGATGACTCATACATATGTTATAAGAGCAAAATTGATGTTTTTTAAAATATATTTGTGTTAGTTTTTACTAATGGAACAACTTTTCCTTAAGAAACTTTTCTCTAGGACTTGTACATTAAGAGGAAAAAAATGATGTACAATTGACCTTTGATAACTCATACATATGTTATATGAGCAAAATTGATGTTTTTTAAAGTATATTTGTGTTAGTTTTCACTAATGGAACAACTTTTCCTTAAGAAATTTTTCTCTAGGACTTGTACATTAGGAGGAAAAAAAGTGATGTACAATTGACCTTTGATGACTCATATATATGTTATGTGAGCAAAATTGATGTTTTTTAAAGTAGTTTTGTGTTTGTTTTCACTAATGGAACAACCTTTTCTTAAGAAATTTTTCTCTATGACTTGTACATTAAGAGGAAAAAAATGATGTACAATTGACCTTTGATGACTCATACATATGTTATGTGAGCAAAATTGATATTTTTTATAGTAGTTTTGTGTTTGTTTTAACTAATGGAACAACTTTTCCTTAAGAATTTTTCCTCTAGGACTTGTACATTTAGAGGAAAAAAATGATGTACTATTGACCTTTGATGACTCATACATATGTTATGTGAGCAAAATTGATGTTTTTTAAAACATATTTGTGTTAATTTTCACTAATGGAACAACTTTTCCCTAAGAAATTTTTCTCTAGGACTTGTACAATGAGAGGAAAAAATGATGTACAATTGATCTTTGATGACTCATTAATATGTTATGCGAGCAAAATTGATGTTTTTTAAAGCATTTTTGTGTTAGTTTTTACTAAACGATCAACTTTTACTTAAGAAAATCTTCTCTAGGACTTGTACATTGAGAGGAAAATAATGATGTACAGGTGACCTTTGATGACTCTTTCGTACTTCATATCACTAAAACTAAAACTTAGTGTTCACCAATGTTTAAAATTTTGCTTTAAAAAATTATATGGCACCGGTATATTACTCTAATGGCAACACTATACCCTATTATCTTCCATGCAAAACCGTACTCTACTTTACCGACTCAAATGTTTACTCAAATTTCATGCTTGCTATTAATGAATTCTATACAACAGTATCTTATTAAAACCTACCTTTAACCTCCACTCAGTACTATACCCTGGTATTCAGATTCAAATCTGCAACCTTTTTGTCCCCCCCAATTTCATATAATCCATTATATACAATACTATCTGCCTGGCAAAATTTACTCTATATTTATTGTTTGATACTACAAGCTTTCATCAAGATTCAAATCATCACTTCCTTTTTTTTTTACTTATGTGCAGATATTGGAATCTATACCCCCTTTTGTCTCCATAAAATACTAAACCAAGCAATCTTGGTACTAATCTTCACCATGTTACGAGCGTGCAGATAATCAAAATTATTTCCTGTTTTTATTATATCGTAGTTATTCAAAGCTATACCACATTATAAACAAGACAATTCTATATCTTTTTATCCCTATGCAAATCTGAATCCTAATATTTTTTTCCAAATCTTATCCTTATCTTGCCGACAGTCAAACCTATATCTTACTATCCCAACGGCAATTTTGTTCGGCTAATTAGTATGCAATGTTTTACCCTATTAAACCCAATCAAATCTTCACCCCATTACTTAATTGCAAAGGCTGCAATCTACACCCTTTTTTCCCCATGGCAAACTTTGTTTACCTTATTAGCCACAAGCAATTCTGTTTCCTTCTATCCTGATTCAAATCTTTGCTCTTTTATTTGCTTGCAGAAAATCAGTTCTACGTGTTTTATCCGCAAGGTAAAACTATACCCTATTATCTCCATGCAATAAGTGGAATGTAATTTTCAACTTCTGGAATTTACCAAGTAGCGTCTCTACATGTAATCGCTAAAACCTATTACTCTCATGCAAAAGCTATACCCTATAATCTTTATGGGATTTCCACTCCATTACCCCCATTGCACGATACCCCCATAGTCAATTGCTCCCTTACCGTGCGTAAAAACAGTCCAGCGTATAATATGGAACCAAAAAGATTTTATTTATTTTTACTTTTTACAGGGAGGCATTTTTTCGAGGTTTCTACATAGTCCCGTCCAGCGTAGAATATGGAATCGAAAAGATTTAATATATTTCGTTTTTTACAGGGAGGCATTTCAAGATTTAAAGTTTTGTGAATAGTAGACAATATTTCGTTGTTTTTGTTCCCATTTTCCTAAATTTGACCAAAGATTCGTCAATTTTGCAGTGTAATTAAGTAGTGTAATTGACTTTATCTTTAAAGATAGAAGAGGTTAGCTTAATTTGCCGATCCGAGTTTCGTGACTAGAATTTCTGCTAAGTTTTTCAAAATTCAGATCTTTTTCATCAAAAAACGGAGCGAATATACTATATTAGCCCACTTTCTTTAAATTTGCTGGAAGTAGACACCTTAAAATTGCGGTCATATTCTTCGAAAGCTCGAAACGAGAGTTAGTTGTACTCCCGTTGGCTTTAAGGGTCTTCTGGAATTCTATTTTAGCCGATCTTTTTCAAATTGGAATGGTTTTTGACGAAAATTTCTGAGAAGTATTTCAAACAAGCGCTCAGTTATTGACAGCTACTTTATACATTAAATGAGGTCCATGGAACATTCATTATGGTTTTTAGAGTCAAGCCTATTGTTTTTATGGCTCTGTGCATTTGTTTTCGTAAAAATTCGTGGAAATCTTATGTTGCGCTTTCATTTGTTTTAATTTTTGTAGTCCAATGACTTAGTATCCGCAATCAAAGATCTTACTCGCTTTTTATGAGGTATAAATGAACCCATACGACGCTTTCAGTTGTTATCTAATGTCTCTTATGACTTTGAATATGTTTGAAAAAGTTGGTGAATTTTTTAACTTGCCACTTTTTTTATCTTATTCTCTCAACTTCTCAAGTAGTCTCAGTAAAAAAGGCAGAAACTCATTTGCTGTGAGTTGAAATAAAATATCCTCTACGGTTATGTATTTAACTAATGATTTCTTGGCTATAACTCTACTAGTTTTCAAATTGTTTTTTTTAGAATAATTGTCCTGGTTCACTTATATTATTTTATAGGTTCACTTTGTTTCTTTGTTGAAACATCAAATTATTTACGAGTTCAACAAAAGAAACGATAGTTGGCAAATTGGTTATCATTGAAAAAAAGCGTACCTGAATATGTAACTTAATTTTTTTTTTGAATAGATTATGCTTTTTGGCTGAGACAGTCCTCTCGCAAATTTAGTGGAATTTTTGCCTGTTTCTGTTTTTTTGTTGTTGTTGTAAGGCATATATCTAATATCGATTGGTTCAAATTGCTTCACCAGCACATTTAATTGAACCTATTTGAAAATTACATTTAATAGCAATTTGATTTAATAGCAATGACTTCCAAAATAACTTTAAAATGAAAGATTTTTTCAACTGTCTCCTTTTGCTGTCATTTTTGTCATCAGGTAACAATTCTTAATAATAAAAAGTCTTATCTTTTTTGTTGATTAAATTAGTATTTTCTTTGTTGGTTACGTGTTTTTACTGAGGGCCTCGGCCATTTAATTTTATTTAAAAAAGGCGTTTTCTTCACAGCTCATTTTTTGGGTTTCTTTTTGTTGTCATTTCTACGTAGTCCTTTTCATAAGGAAGACCCGTTGACGTTTAGATAAAAAGAAAGTGATGTTGAACTTTGTTGCATATTACATTTTATAATTATAGTACCTTGGACGCTGTCGAGTCGTAAATATGTTTGAAATTTCGGCTTCTTCTTGTTGTTTTTTTTTTGTAGTCTCATGACGTATTCTCATCAATAACAAGCGCAATGGGCGTCCAGAGTTGTTCCAATTTTATGCGTTTTGATTATGGAAACTTTGTCTCTTCTGATTTTTATAAATATTTGTTTTCAAAATCATATTTGGGTTTTTGAGCTTCGCCAATTCTTAAACCATTTTCGGTCGTCTTGTAACTTAGTCTCTGTGAAGACAGGTCACAACCCGTTTCCAGCGAGGCATAGTTTAACTTTTATTACAGTTTCAATTTCAACCCTTGATTTTTTGGATGTTTCACTACTGTTCCCAAAAGATTTCATAAAAAATGTTTGAGATTTTTTTTTCTACAATTTATAGGACTTTTTTTTTAAAAAAAAATATATTAGATCAATGGTAGGTCCGCTTGGCTTCGAATACTTGCGCAATTGAACATTTTTAATGCTCTAAATGCTCTTATTGACAAAATTATGGTTTGAACGGCTTCACTCCAATTTAGCGCAAAATTTAATTCAGCTCTTTATTTTTTCCCTTATTTGTCCCTCACTTTATAGTCTTGTGACGTACACTGGATAATTACAGGTCTCAATTGCTTCCTATGGAGATAAAAATGAAGTTTTTAGTGATTGCAGTTAATATCTAATAATATTGATCAATTTTGAAATCAATTGTTTTGAAAAATTGAAACGTATTTCTGATCATCGCAGCTTTTTGCTCTTTTTGTCGACCTGTTAACCAGTCGCATTGAAAATAAATCCCATATCTTTTCTGTTGAATTATAGGTTTATTTTGTTTTGTTCAGGTTTTTTCTTGAATGTTGCTATAAAATTCGAGAGATTTTCGACTATAAACAGAAATCAAAAATTTGGCCAGCCCCCTTTTATAATACAAATCTTACACGATCCTGAACTCTTAGTAGAATCTTTCAAATTTTTGTTTTAATTACTCAGGATCTCAGAAAGGTTTTTTAAAAAACCGATTTATCTTTCATTAGACGATTGACATTAATTAGATCAGAATCTTGCAAGATTATCGCAAAACTTGGCAGAGTCAACAAATAAATGTTTTAGCAAAAATTAATAAATTTAAAAACTTTTGTTATTACTTACTTACACTTACTAAACCAATTCGAATATTAATTATGATTCACATCTTTTCATTATTGCTCTAACGCTTTCATAAGCATTTATCAATACCCAATCTTGGCTTAATGCTTTTGTGCTGCCAATTTACGAAAGAATTATATAAATTTACGCCATATTAAATTCTGTCTAATTATCAACCTTTCGTAGCTCAATCAACTGAAGTTGAGATCAATATATCCTACATTTGTTCTCACTATGTGCTTTTTGGTTCATAGGACATCTATTTTTGTACCTAAATCTTTTTTGTGTTTCTTTGTTTTGTAATTGAATTTAGGTAACGTATTTTATTACTCCAAACTACGGAAAAATATAACTAGTAACAATTGCAAAATAAAAATATGTGAAAAATAAACTCGAAATGTGAGCTGAAAACAATGCAGTCTGGCTAAATTTTCCAGAAAGTCAATTCCCGGGAACATGCCTGTCATTTCTCAAATAAGCTGGAAAACTGACGAGTCAGCTCTTCAAAAATCCAACAGATTCTGGGGTTTAGAATTCAATACGCTTCTCAACTCATTGCAAACTGGCATGTAAACAATAATACGTATTTACCTCCCAAGATACAGAGGACATCAGACAAGATTTCTGCGAGACAAATTTTATGGTCCGAAAGGCGTCATCTCTCAAAAATAGGATGCGTTTCCCGCAAAAATATCTTTTCCAAAAGATCCTGTGTCAACTTTATAACCAACATTAATCGTTCTATATTCCAATAGCTGAACATAATAACAAAATGCAATCTGGTGTTCAAAATGAAGTCAGCTACAAGTTTAATTTGATTAGCCTATGTCTCTCCCGCGCTGTATGTCTCTTGATAATGTCTCCGACTAAGCTGATTGGAGCAGAATATATATCCCCTGTCATGTCATGGATTATTGATGCTGCTTGGTGAAGTTGCAGTCACATTTGGATCTGGAGTTGTTGATGTTTCATTCGGAAGGCAATTGTTCATGTTCAGTTTCTCACAAACATCCTTGTACTCCCCATTGGTGACGTAAACATCGGGGCAGACATAAGGGTCTAATTACAAAATAAGTTAAGAACAAAACACTTTAATTTCCTCGAGCAAGAGGTAACAAGCTAATTTTGATCTAACGTACTGAATTGCTATTTTGATGTAATTACTGGATTCTAAACTATACAGGCTCTATACTATGCCAATGACTTTAAACAAAAACCCCTTCATTCTTATAGTTGGCAAAATATGTACCCTCGATTTACTGTCATCTATAAAAGCATGTCACCTTTAGATTGCAAAAACTGCAATATGGCACCAAAAAGCTGCGTAAAATGAGGCGTGCAATTGAAGAAATTTAAGCCAGAATGAATTATCGTTTTCTCTATTTACTCAAAAAAGATGGATAAGCTGTATTGCCCTTTTGATGTTTGCCACGCTGTCGAGTTTCGAGATTTTAAAATTTTAAAAACGAAACACAAAAACAACTCAGATTGAAAAAGATCGAATACACAGCGTGAACACAAACGTTACAGAAAAAGTACCAGGCTCAAGGAATATCCAGCGAATGAATTGGTTCCTCAAAGAAATGGAGCGTGATCTTCTGACAAAACAAAACCAAAAAACTATCATTCGAGTTTTAGATATAATGCAATCAGATGGAAAGAAACTATCTGATTGATCTTCAAACAAGCAGAATATTATTGTATAACGGAAATCTTTAAAAATTGTATTTCAAGATAATACTTTTCACCTAGATAAGGCCTCCTGTGCAAAAAGATCATCAGTATGTTCTTTAAAGAAAAGGATATGGATACAGTGTTTAGGATTTATGGACAATTTCGACGCAACGACGAAAACAAACTGTTGGAAAAATTGATTAAAAAAGTCGCAAGTATAACACAGAGGTCTTGAGAATTCGTCCACGAAAACAAAACAAACTGTCCACTAAATGTTTGAAAAGCCAAATTCGTGATCTGTTATTAAAGAACCCATTTGAACGCAGAATTTCGAGTTTTTTCATGTTTCAGGGGCTTTTTAAAATACGTGTTAACGTAGATTTCTGTTAACATAGTGTAATTAATTGACTGAATTTTATTTGAATCATACAATTTTTTAGGTGAGTTCTGACTGAATACTATAAAGGACTACGAGTGAAGTAAACTATTTAAAACATGCTTTAGAACTCATAAAATCAGCGCTTTTTGCTCGAAAAACCAACATTAAAATCAATGTCTTCTTTTGACTTATAGAAACTGTTTTTTCTCAGTAACCAAAATCACTGTGCCTGCACCTAAATGTGAATCCAGAAAACGATCAGCATGTTAATTTTAAAAACCAGCTTCTGCGCGCAAATATAATTTTATACCCATAAACGTGCTTCACCAGGCGTTTCTTCTACCCAAAGTTTTCCCTTCGCTGATCTTCTGAGAAACCCAACAATTGATCAAATAGTTGGGAAAATATTTTTTCAAGAAGCTAACATCGTGAGTGACAAGTAAAAACGTAGTGTTAAAGGAAATACAAAACTGCGTTTTGTCAAACACTAACACTCGACTTCACGCCATCAATTCTGATATACATTTGTTTTGGAAAAGATCCATATCACTTCTGGTTGCTTTTGTGTTGATGAGAATGTAGCGATTTGAAATACTCTGCGTTAGGCTCTAACATACAACCTACACACCACCAGCAACCCAAGTAAATTGGTGGGAAATGTCCTGGAAAGAATCGGGATTTGAGTTTCGAATTGGCGTTTCCGCTCGGCCGAAATCGGTAAGAATCTTAAATCATTTATACCTGCTAAGCAATCTTCACACCATAAAGCATCTCGTGAAGCAATTCACAAAATTCAAAAGATTTCTGGGGCTCAACTTTAAATCGAAAAAGACCTGAAATATAATTCCTAATTGGAATAGATCGATTCTCGAAACCTTGAAAAGACAAATGACCCTCATGTAAAATAGGTTCGAGACATGTATATCCTTAATACTTATAAGTTCTTTGTACTATTCGTTTTGATCGAGCGAAGTTTTCATTTATTAACCAAGTCAAGATTTCCTGTCGATTAAATATCATTATCTCAGAAGCCCTCGATGATGCTCATCGCGCTATAGGACAAGTAAAATTTCTAATTCAACCAATTAGACGCCACCTTGCATGCATTGAAGACAAGGAAGAAGCAGCTTCACAACCCTTTAACATGAAGTTTGATTTGATTTATTCTGTCACATACCAACTTTGCATAAGTAAACAAAATATAAGAAGTTTTTGCCCGTCCAAGCACACGATGGTAAAAAAAACTAAAAGCCCTGGTGAGCATTATAAACAATTCTCTCAAAATCGTCAATTTGGTCATACTGGTGTATCTTTTATCACTAATAGGTAACGAAGCTGTGACTCCAGAGACGATTCTAACAGACGGGAAATGAAAAGACGCTAGAGGAGCGATATCAAGGTTGAGAAAGGAATGATCAATGATCAGTTATTCGCGAGATACAAATTGCAATTTTTCTTTATTATCAGCAAATTGTGCTGCAACATATCCGTCTCCGAGAGGCCAAAATTCTGACCAAAACGGCGCCGGTACTGCTCAAAGTATATCAGAGGAGATATACCAGCCATATAAAGATTTTACAAAAAAACAAAAGGTCGCCAAGCGAGCGTGTTTGCCTACCATCAAAAGGTCTTCAAGCAAGCGAGTTTGCTTACCATGAAAAGGGAAATCTTGCCAGTGGAATTTCCTTAAACATTTGGAACATCGCTCGCAAAATACGAGTTTGCCTACCAAAAAATCCGGCTTGACCGCGATCCGAATCTCTCCGCAAACAGTGCTTGCAATTTCCGAATTACACAGTGCGTTCTCGAAATCCACGCTGAGATGAGATAACTTCGGCTTCAAGAACTAGCAACCGCACAAACAATCCGAAATATTATAATAATTTTAGAACACCTTCGACTCATTTTATTTTGAAAATCCGGTAAAAGCAGACGCCAGCTAGGTGACATAGAAAACACCCAACCTCTATCTGCTCTACCATTTTCCGTCGCAGAACAAGAAAAAGCAAGGCAAACCCCAGAGAAAAAAATCATTGGCCATTAATTTCGGCAGAAGCTATGTGTTGTTGAGAATGGACATCAGGCGATGCGAAAACGAGTATTAGCCTGTTAACTAAATCGCGTAACAATAATTTGCGTTACCTAAATGTGAAATAAATTGTTAGCTCACAATGAATACTGCAGACAGCTCTCGCCGTTCTTTTGTAAATGGAATTAGAATTGTTGACTTTCGTTTTCCGCCAATGTTGCGCTTAAGAAACTCCGCTATGGGGCTTTTATAGAATATCGATTTGCTTTTCTGATTGTTGTCAGCACTTCTTGTATTACAAATTTACGGCATTTAAAAACGTTTAATCAACTCTCGTGATATCTCATGTTATCGCCTAATCGATGTTACGTTTCACTTCTCGCGAACAAAGATTGTAGCGATTAGTTCAGCAATGTTAATAGAGTTTGTTACTTTTATGTAGAGAGATTTTTCTTGCTTTTTTTTGTCGGACCAGCATTCAACTGCCTTTTTTACGAGTGCTTGATTTTTGTTTAATAAATTTCTCGCTTCACGCTTAATTGGCAGCAGTTTATAATTACAAGCTAAAAAGAAAGTGAGAGCTATTCGTCCGACATTAGTCAGCTATGTTATTAAAACTTCGGCTCATCGCCTTGGATAAGTTCTCGGTTTCGATAACAACTTTGTGGTCATTTTACTGAATTAAAGTTAAGGTTTGAGCAATGAGCAGAAAAGAAACATTAAAATAAAAGGTAATAGCTTGCCTATCGTATTCGTGTCTTGAGGGCGACCGACTTTCTTTTCGGTGCCAATGTGAACGATCTTGTCTCCCTTGGAAGCTGCAAGTGCCCATATGAATGCAGTGAAGGTGAAGATTGTAGAGATTCCTGCAAATACGAGTGGCACTAAGATCACAATCCTCGTCACTATCCTCCGCCTTGCTTCCTCCCGCTCCCTATTAAATAAGCATCTATATTGATAAAGATATTGATAAAGATATCTTGTGATCTTGTAAGATAAGCGTCTTTTGCAAGAATCTTGCAAGATCTTTTAAGATAAAGCAAAGAAGTTCGTCTAGGGTTTACATCGTCAATGTTTTGGAAACGCAAACAGTGCTTTTTGATGTCTTCAGTGTGCATAATTTTGGTTAGTTATTCTAGCGCCCATAATTAGCTTAGACGTTCAAATTGATTGATATATTGAACCCTGTTATATGTTTTGTGTACCTTAGGTTCATTTGTTGGGTGCAAAAAGATGTTTAAAAAGTGTATGGTGCAGACTTTAGCTCGCCTGTGATAAAGTTTCTATAGCTCGTCGGTGGGGCTGAAGGTGGCTCGTTTATTTGGCAGAACGTGGCTCGCCTATTTTCCAGAATTGGTGCGTCTATGGTGCTGACTTTGGCTCGACCGTAAGTACCTGGTGCTTTAATGTTGCGCGACCTTAAGTACGTGCTCTTTTATGCTGCTGGTTAAACAAGTATCCTCGACCGTGTATTTTTTGAACGCACCCTACCCCCTGTGTGCGTTCAAAAATGGTCTGCGTCATAAACGAGGACAAACGAAAACCTCGACCTGGGAACATACAGGTATAAAACCTGAAGATTGAGCCTGAGAAAATTATAGTTTTGTGTGAACAGAACTTTGATGCTATGATGTTGTTGAGGGATCAATTTTTGCACGCGGTAAATTCATACATTATTTCAAAGAATCTTTCAATCATTTCATGCGTAAGAAATATGAGTTCCGGTTATTCCTGTCATTTTGCTCAATGTTTTGATCGGAGCTCTCAACCGGGGTCTGTAGTTAATATGCTATGCTGTTTGATGTTGAAGAAGCATTACCTTTTGGCTGCCCAATCTGTCGAGATGAACATCGCGTCTATTCAAGTGTCCTCAAAACTGTCAAAACTGATGAAAAGGAAGTTGAACTTTGCCTATTTGCTTTCTAGTTCTGGTGTACCCCTTAAAATTATTAAAATTGTGTAAAAGTGATGAAACAGTCATCGATTCGTCAAGTTAGTGTCAAAAATGTGCCCCAAAACTGACCAATTTTTGTTTGTCCAGGATGTCAAACTTAATCGTGAGCGAATTTTCATCAGTTTTCACGGGTTATCAATTTTGGTCACTCAGCCAAAGCTGTTGTACAGTTATAAGCAAAACTTGCCAACAAATGATAGCTGATTTTAACAGCAAGTTGACTTTTTCTCAATTGGATTGATTGTAATGGACTATTTTATTCCTGTTTATAGAGTTAGTATTGTAAAGATCGTACAAAAGAGACCTAAAAAGCAACTTTAGATTGCGAACGTTAAAGTTAATCCAAAAGTGTCAGAAGTGCGGGAAGCCTAAAGTCATAGTTGACAGGTACTCTAAAGTAAAAAAAATCCATCCATACGCATCCATTCAAATCAGATATGTTTACCAAAGATAGATTTTTCAAAAAGAAATCTGACCTGTTCAAAAAGAAGCCGTTTTTGATATAAAAGAGCTGAAAGATTTTTTGGTAACTTTCTTTTGCTTCTTAGATACAATGAATTTGACCTTCCAAAACGAAGTACAGCTAGTCAATTAAAACATTTGGGCCAGATATGCCTTGAAGTCACCATAAAATTAACCACTAATTTATTTACTCTTCTTTTTTGAAATTAAAAACCTGAAAATTTGGAAATAAGGGAAATTCTTGATAGTTTAATATTTTATGAATATGGTTCACATTGGAAGACATACAGGCTCGCATTTTTTTTCAAATATTTCCAAATCCACTTTACGGTTTTGTACTGACAAACAATGTTAAGCAATCTTTATTGGAAGTAATTGGAGAGCTGATTTTGAAAAAAAATATATATAAATATCTGGATCTATTTGGCCCTCCCGTGTTTTTATACCTCCCAATTATAATTTATATGTGGCTCTATTGCAAATTGCCATGTACAAGATAGCACAGGTACCTATATATTTGTCAAAAAAGTAGGCATATAATTTTCCTACAATGTCTAACTACGTGTTTAAAATTTTTAGTTTTCTGAAAGGAGCATTTCTTGTGTTTGACTACTGCTTCCATTTTATTTAATATTATAGTGACAATGTTTCTCCAGTTCTACAGCAACGTAGAGCTTGTGACACTGGAAAAAACAATTTCAGTAAACTAATTTTTATAAGAAGTACTTATAAGCTCCATATTTTCTTATGTTTTTTTATTGTGTTAAGAAAAACTATAATCACTCTCTTTTTTCTAAATTAGTCCTACTTTTCCATAGGACTTACCTACTTTCCTACTTTCCTACTTTCCTACTTTTCTATAGCAGACAGAAAACGATAGAACTCAGAAAGTTTTTGAACTTGGATATGCACAAGCAAAATAAGATGTTTTATGAAGTAATCGCCTGGGCCCAAAAAATCTCTTTTAAAGTTCCTATGTTTAATATCCTTGCATGCATACCACATCTTTATCATTATAGCAATTAAATTGTTTTGGACGCTTTTTCTTTTAATTTTGACGCGCAAAAGTTGATCGCATTATCAAGTTGGTTTTTTTTAAAACCTGTGATTGATAACAACAAATTCATGTGATCAGAGCAATTAAATATTTTACAAACAATGGAACTAAATTGAAAGCAAAAAATATCACTAACTAAAAAAATACAGAAGTTGAACAAGTCTTTTTCTGTCATGCAAAAATCATAAATTCAGAAATTTTATGTTTCTCTTAATTATGAGGAAACGTTTGTTACAATTTGTTTTCTATCCTTAACGCAACAAACAAATTTTTTCCTCAACAAACATTTCCCCAACAAAAAAAAACGATTGAATAATTTAGTTGACCAATTATATTATTTCAGTACAATTTAGAGCAAAAAGAAAAGGCAAAAAAATCAATAGAATTGTTTTTGTTCTCATTTCTTGTCGTCTTTTGGCCCCATTTAGGCAATTATTATCTCCATAGCTTCAACTTATTGAAACTGCAACTTGTTGTAAGGTTATCATTGTTTTAGACGCTGAACACAAATTGCAGGAATGGAGCTTTGAAGCAAATTTTATTGTTTTTTATTTCATGGAATGCAGGAAAACAAGTATTGCTATAGAAGAATGTGTTTTTTTTTCAGGTTTTATTTTTTTTATTTTTTTATGGATTTTCTGGTTAAGAAATATTAGAAAATAACTTTTTCTCCGGATAAAAACTTTAGCTCACTTGTTTTTATTGTTTTGCAAGTGAAATCTGTATCTTTCGTAAGAGAAGAATGGCCTGCTGATTGTTTGTTTTACCATGAGCACCAGATAATTCCAAAAACGTTTTCGGGTAATTGATACTGTTTCCTTCGAGAAAGTGGAAATTTGTTTGATATGATGTGAATTTCACTATTTGAGGAAAACACCAAACAAATTATGCTCAAAATTTTACAAAAAGCACGTCAGCTCCAAATATTTGATCCTTATTTATGAGATCCAAAACTCGAGGAGGGAAAGTATTCTATTGTTTTCTGGTTTGGGCCTTCAATTGAAAAATTAAATTTATGGGGGTAAACGCTTAGAATTACTATTATGGTGATAGCTCAGCTTTATTGTTGTATGTTTCTTACCTCTCGACAAAGATTTCGTAACTCCGCAGATATATATCTGAACAATTTGAACAAACATGAGTTTTAAGTTTTCATTTTTAACATTGGTTTTTATATATAAGTCGCTAACTTCACCGCTTAATTCTGATGCTCTTTTTAATAATATTGTGCTTCTGATAATTTTTTTGAGAGTTCGGATTAGAGTTTTTTCACATTTACCAGACAATTGAAAATAATCTCAGGTAATCTATATCTCAAGAAAAACAAGCCTCAGGTAATTATATCTCAAGTAAGTTATGCTACAGAGATATAGTTAAAATTTTATACTGAAGCAGGTTTTTCTTTGAGAATTCTTAATTCAGTGGTATGCTGCATTACCATGCAGAAGTATACCCAATTTGTCACGGGCAGATATGCCCGATGCGTGTATCTCGTGTTCGTTTTTACTATGTTAATATATTGAAAATAGAACAATATTGCTGAAAATAGCTACTTTAGCAGCAACCGGCAAAATGGAAGGGAACATATTATCCCGTGTTCGCAAAAGAGTCCTAATTTTAGCCGCGAAATACAAGTACAAACTTAATAACCTATTTTTCGCGCGAGTTGTATCACGCATCCGCTCCATTTATGCATTGATTTTTCGCACGCAATGTAGCTCAATTTTGCATATAATCCGCAATTGAGCCTAAGTTAATTACTACTTACTTAATTAAACCTAACTTATTACCATTAGTAGTACTTTATTACAACTTTATTACTACTTATAGTACTTTCCAACTACTTATTACTACTTATTAGTACTATTTATTACTACTTATTAAACTCGGCCAATCCCACATTGATATACAAAGCCTTTGATGTGCGAGGGATTTTTCGGAAAAAATCGGTTTTTGTGGTTGCATGTATTAAAAGCAATTTAAAACTTTGAAAGCTTTAATTAAATCTTCATTAAAGTGCTTATTGCATGCTCAAAATGCGCAAATAATAGATACCTAAATTGAGCGGAAACGTGCTACAAGATTTGTTACCTACTTTTCGCACCGAATGTTTTTTTATGTCGTAAAATTGGTGGAACCCCTTTTGCGAAAAGTAAGATACAAAGGATGTCTCCTAATTTCGTTCATTGTATGCATCTAATTTTCTGGCCAATTTTACTAAGGCGGAATTTTTGGGGTATACCTCTGCATCGTAATGTGCTTTCCCAGCCAAAATTCTTTTTTACCCAGACATCTTTTAAATTTTACGTCTCAATAAACTGTTTTGGTTTTCTACTTTTCGACACGTTTAACAGAAAAAAATCGGAAGTTCAGGAAATAATGAAAGTTTGGAAGGCTATTTTTTGTTTTTTTTATTGATAAAATCAATTGTTAATTTGTTAAACGGTTTCTCAAAGTCAATTTTATGATGTCTAGTATCTGCAGTCATCTAAACAACGTAATTTACGACACTATATCTCATTTGAAAATCATGCATTTGAAACAAATTAAATTGAAATAACTAAAGTAAATCTAAAAATAAAATTAATTCAATTTCGCAGCACAGTGCATGTATTAAAGCAATGAGTTCATAACTGTTAATTATGCCAAGATGGCAGACTGGGGTCAAAAAAGTAAGTCAAACGGTATTCTACCAATAAGCTATTACTCAAACATTGCGACGATCTCTGTTATTGGCAACCCTTTCGTTTCGGGCAAGTTGATCTTCAGATAAACGATGAAAAAGGTCATTAAAGCCACAAACAGCAAAAACACCCAACCACAGAACACGCTAAGCAGTGGTGCGAAACCAAATTGAACTGTGAAATTTGCAAGCCAGTTCACAATACATGCAATAGATGCTGCCGTTGAAACGGTTCCGACTGTGAACAGTTCCGGGGTCAACATCCAGGGTATGCAGGAGGGTCCAATAGCGAAGAAAATGAGGAAGAGGAAAAGGAGGGCTACTGAGAGGTAATTAGCCCACTGGGGGAGATTTGGGATGCCATGACAGGTGTATTCTGGGCTGGTTGCCAAGTTACTGAGAAGAAATGATACAAGGAAGCTGCAGGATGCCATGCCAATGAGACCTGTAAACAAAGAAAACAATTGGTAAATAATATTATATCACTCTTAATTACTTCATCTATCTGTCATAACAGACCCTCCGTTTTGTGGAGCAATATTTTTGACGTAAAGTTGTAATTTTTAAAAGATTTTCTATTCACATGCAAGGTTTTAAACTATAATTTAAAGGGATTTGATGTCAGGCGGGTGGCTATACATTGTTTCAAGTTTTACGTTTTATCTGCTACAGTGCTGGAGTTGTAGGGAGGTGGGGGGGGGGGGGGGGGTGTGACTGACCTGTGAGATGTGCGACTTTCCTTCCTATTCTGTCAACAAGAGGGATTGCGAAGAATGTGAAGAACATACTGACTGACCACATGGCCACCACCATGTAGTTCTTCAGGTCAGGATTGCGCTCGACCTAGAACAACAAAACCAACAGTTGCACCACATTTCCATAGAGAAGTTGGCAAATAGGTCTCTCGCAATAAGTATAGAAAGATAATTCTGATACAATTATTTATAGTTCGGATCTCTTCTGCATTACACCCACCCCATCTTAATTTTATGAACCCCAATGTTGATAGTCTCACAATGATTACCTTTTATGTCTCCCAAAGTAAACAATGTTTTGTATGTTAGACAAAAACAAACCAGCATTCACTTTTTGAAATAGTTGCAATAATTCTGAAAAAATTCATCAATTTTGAAGAGTGGTGACTTCCCTTTATGACAATTTGACTATCTTTAATTTTTCTCTAGTTATAAGTTATCCTTATAATACTTAGTTCATTGCTGAAATGGTTCTAATTTAAATCAACAGTCCTTTAATTGAGTGTACCGTCCCCATCTTGTTCGTTAATTTCATCAATTGCTTTCTTCTTTTTCCCCGTCATTTAGGCAGTTTGTTCAGCTCCCCTTTTATTGGGTGAGTTGAGAAGAATCAATTAATAAATAAAGTCGTCTCTCATTGGGTGGAATAATAGTTCAGCTCCAATATTGAAGCAATCATTCCGCAAGACTGTCTTTAGTTGATATTTAAAGTTTGTTTTGTCAGCGCTTCAGGATATTCTCGAAATTTTGACCCTTCGAGGATGTGATCATCAATGATTTTATTCGTTATTTGTGAGATGAGTCAAAATGATTTTTTTTAATCAAAATTTTTTTCCATTTCACGCCCTTATTTTTTGTGGCGATCGTGTACAAAAAGCCTTTAATTGTCTTTTGAATGATATCCTGGAAAATTGAACTTTCACGATGTTCGATTCTTAACCCACGGGCGATTTTTCTGTGAACAATTTCGACAGACAACTATTTTTGCATAGTATGTTTTTTTTTTACAATTTGAACTGTATTTTATTTTACTCGTTATAAATGATTATTTTCAATTATGTATTTGTTTTAGTTCAACTTAACACTGTATCTTAGTTATTATTTTTTGCGGGGGGGGGGGGGGGGTTGTAACAGAATAGATCTCGTAACCGTATGACCTTCTGTTTATGTTTCAAAGCAAAATTTTTTAAAAAAAAAGTGACGTAAAAAATGTAAAAATGTTCTCTGATAAAATGAATACTGGTCTTATCATTGCTCTACAAGCGTTGAGCTTTAATGTTAGAAATGTTGCACTATGAGTTGGGTTCATTTATTTTAAAATCAAAAACTGTTCTTTTATCCATGGGAAAGTAGCATATAAGGATGATACCTGTTCTCTAAGCGCACTCTTGAATATGGAAGACGAGAAAGTGCAGAGAGAGTTGACACCAGACAGTTGCTGTGACAGATTCATAGCACACGCCAGCAACAGAGGCTTCCGTAGTGACCTATACAACAAACAAATAAACAAATAACGACTGATGCTTTGATAATGAGTTTGGCAATTTCATTTTTATACATGAGAGCGGAAAAAACAGCCACCGTTGGTTCAATAATTTTAAGATTGAACAAGTAATTCATTGCAATTTTTGAGCATATGTGAGTGTTCAACCTAATCGGTTCTTTTCAATTTACATACAAAAAATGCCAAAGGTACCATATCATTAAATATTGCTGGTTTTTATTTTTCAAAATTAAGAATAAAACATTGAAAAAATCAAGCAAATTCAGATAACTGCATCAGAAAAAACCCAAAATACCTCCCTTGTCAATTTTTGACAAAATGCAAAATTCAATAAGATGGTTTTAGAATTTGACTTCCGCCATAGTGACGACAATTTGTTTCCTAACAAGACTTGAAATCAACTCAACAAGGACTCACTTGATTGTGAAGAAATCAATGACTGATCTTTTGGGTTCCGACTTCAGTTTCTTCTCCTCCATCAAGATCTCGTCAACCTCGGCGTCAATGTCACAATCTGCCCTTCTCAGCCTTTTCAACTCTCTTCTGCACAAATCTGAGTTACCCTGCATTATCAACACAAATCGAGGACTTTCAGGGCAAAACGGAAGCAAGAATGACTGCAAACATCCGACTAAGATCAAAACATTGAACAATTGAGGCCACTGTTTCTCGGTTCCGAGTAGGATCTCGCATCCGAGAAGAGTGGCAAGGGCAGTTCCGAATACGACACCCAGTTGGAATGTGATTCCGATTCCGCCTCTGATCTGCTTCGGGGCTATTTCGGATAAGTACATTGGGCAGACTACACATGTCGCTCCATCTTTGAAACCTGAAATATTTAGTCATCGGGTTGAAAATTGGTCCAAAATGTGCATGTTGGTATTTGTTGTTAATTGACCAAAAGTGTTACAGAGCCGAATGATTTTCAAAACACTCAGTTTTGTAAGTTTTGTCATTTTTAAAAACTGGAATGCAAGGATAACCTACAACTAGTTCCTCATAGAAAAAAGAGATCGTATATATTAAATGCTGTTGAACGTGTTGACCAAGACCTTGAGTGAAAATATCAAGATGAATTACCAAAAAAAACAATAACAGTTGCTAATAGAAACAGAAATTTTGTTCGTTTAGTAAAAAATAATCAAAATTCCCAACTTTTCGATGCACGAAGAGATTAAGCGTACAGAATAATACTACTATGGTTAAAAAATAAATAAAATCGAGCTTTATTTTTCCAAATTAATCTGATTGAACGAACCATCATCAGGATCTTAAACAAACTTGAACAGTTTTGAATTTTCTATAAGGAAACAAACTTCGTTTCCTTATAGAAAAATTTGTAAAAGCTTGTAAAAACCGAACCGCAGACTATTAAACTTGCTAATACTATAAGCAGTAGTGCAAATCTATTTGTTCAGAAAGGCTCATGAAAACAAAAATCTTGTTCACGGGGAAAACCGGAAACATCTGCAAAAACTAACCATTGAGGACTCGACCCAACGTGAACATCTCGTATGAGTTGAAATGAACACAACATGATTGAAGAAGTCCCGCAAGTATGAGCAGGATATTCAGGTACAGAATAGAAGTGCGTCTGCCGATGCTGTTTGCAATCCAGGATCCAAAAAGACATCCGAAAGGGGCTCCGAGACAGTAGATGGACACTGTAGCTGACCAGTAGAAGCTGAGAGCTGTGGCGCTGAAGGGTTTTCCGTACCTCGTCTCGTGAGATTTATTGAAAAATGCTTCGATTTTGTCCTGAAATATTTACAAATTTTTGTCTCAGAGAACCGAAATTCGATAAATCGTCCATGAAACGTCTCGTGCATTATATACGGTGTCCAAAAGAGGCATTTCCTGCTTTTGGAGATAGGGGGGGGGGGGGGGGGGGTTCGAACCCCAGACCTTCCGCATGCAAAGCACACCTTGATGAGAAACGTTCTTAAACATGGTAAATGTTGCCAAGATCTTGCCATATTACTGGGAGAGAAAACGGTATGACATTTACAAGCTTGCGAGATCTTTGCATAGGTATCAAATAAAAATATCTTGGCGAGATTATCACGAAAGATTACCTATTGCATGGCAACAGATATAAAGATCGATCTGAAAATAAAAGCACCATAAACAAAATTTAGCACGAAATCATAAGATTAAACAAGAATAATCAATAATAAAGTTGACTAAAATCAACGGGACCGTAACTAAAAAGCGTGCTTGAGTTTTAGTTGTTTACTTATGTTTCTTGTCCAAAATTTTGAAGAAAAGGCTAAATATTCGGCCAGAAACGTGGTCATGGCAATGTGACAGTTTGTTAAACATTTTAAATTGTTTTTAACAAATTATTTAAGGTTTTCACAAGAAATCAAGAGCAAACAGAAACCCTTTTCAAAATAATTTGTTAACTTGAAGAGGACATCTATACCTTATGATAAGGAACTTTTTCGACAATGGCCTAAAACTTAAATCTGACAAGCGTCACTGCAAGTGATCTAAGCCATTCCCACATTTTCCCTAATTATTTCCATCAATTCGCAATTTTGTTTTGTGTCGTGTAACATTATACAAATTCGATGTATTTTACGTAAACTAACTAAATCGCTGGGTTAAATTTTTAATTATAACGAATCAACAGAATTGGTCGTATAATTAATTCTGGGATGAATTACATTAGTTTTTCAAAAACAAACTGGGATAAATTTTTAATTTTTCTGCAAACAAACAGGAAAATAAATAAAATTATAACTGGCGCTAATGCAACATTATACTGCAGAACTAAGAAATTTTAAGCCGTAACTGTTGTAAAATTAGAGCATTATATGGCACGTCCTTTCTTTGAGCTTTAAGTTTGTTTAAATGATTTTTGACACGTTATTAACTTCAAACATTGGGTCCCTCTAAGTCTGAATTGTGAACATTGTGATTATTTTTATCGCTGTTGTCATTTTACGAGCTGCTTATAATAGTTCTTTCGCCACATTGTGCGTCTTTAGTTTGGGCTTTAAATAAGCATCAATAATTCTGAATTACTATATTAATCGTCAGGAATCGCGTCGCTCCGAAGTTCCAATTGTAATCAATTTTTATCTCTGTTGTCATTTTTATCTTTCCTTCAAATTTGTTCAGTAAATTTACACGGATGATAACGTAAATAGGGATGTTAGGGTCAGCAAAGATTGTTCAAACCTGAATGAACTTGAAAACAAACATTATTACCGTACAGGCGATATTTGTTCACACACTTATCTTACCATGGGGGCGTTGAGGACGCCATTATTGTATCCCATAGGCATCGAACAGCCTATGACGGCGCTGAAGGCGGACAGGAACAGGACTGGCGTCAGATACCCACTGCTGGCCTCCCCTTTTCTGGGCTCTGTTTTCAGCCTGAGCAGACCTTGCTTCTCTACAGAGCTGCTTTTGCCCAGTAGAAATTGGCCTTCATCATTGCTTTGTACAGAAAACGACAGATCTTTCAGCGGCATTTTGGCTAATTTTTTTTCTTTAAAATATTTATTCAAAATTTTGCAAACTGAGAACTTAGACTGCGCGGAGTTGTTACAAATTTTGGAGTGAGCTGTTAACTTGATGTCGCCAATGTTTATATACCGAGCAAATAATGGCTTATATAATGTGTTATTTACCCGACCAAAGTCTGTTTACTACATTTCAGTTCAATATTCATGGCTGCATTAATGGTCAAATAAACAGAATTGAATCAGAAACAAACCAGACACAATGACTAGTTGGCCTTCGAAGTTGCCCGGCCATTTACCGAAACAAATCTGCCAGAATTCATCGGTTCTCTTTTCTGATTGGCTAATTATGTTTGCTAGTCTGTAGTCTTTTTGGGGGTGTTTGCTTCCAAAATAGAAGTGATCAGCTGATAAAAATGATTGATATGTTACTCCACATGTAGTATATGGCAGTGATAACTTGGCTTTGATGTTATATATAACTTGTGTTGGTTCTGGGAGGAAGCAGATATCAGAGTAAATATGGATCTAAGATAACGTTCAAGCATCATTTCTTACGTAATATGAAGTTGCCCACGCATTTTCTCTTTTTGCATTTAATTATTCTGCAATTAATCACGTGATAGAGACCAGAATGCGGGTAACGCTGCAAACGTACACCCCCAAACCTTAAGCTGTGGTTGGCTTCTCAACTATCATTTGACCAAAAGTCCCCTAATTGTCGCCAAAAAAGGATAAAATCAACGAACTTCGGTTCCCCCAAGAGTAATAGAGCAACGATGTTTGGACTATCAACCCGAACTTTGATCTGTCCTTCAAAATTTTATGATCAAATTTTGTTTAAAGTTCGCCCAGGTTGAGGAGGCAGCCCAAAATGACCTCTGATCAGATCCTCCTAGAGCGACCAATTTTCTTCTGCAATCTGTCAAATCAAAACATCACTACTTGCGAAGAAAGCTGTTTTTGGCATTCAGAATTTCAAAACTATACTGACGGAAGTCATAGTAACGAAAAACTACCGAAGAATAGAGAACGATATAATCGGACTTGAGAAATTAGATCTTTTCCGTTATTGGTACCAATTTACGTTACGTACCCCTCGGTTACATTATGTGTGCCATTTAATAACATATTTTTATTTTGACGTGCGTTTGGCACTCACTAAACTGAAGTCGCAAAAACAGACATTAAAAATCTAAAATTAGAAACTCAAAATCAGTTGAGATTTTGTCATGATGTGCATTAGAACATTCATTGAAGATTGGAATTATAGTGTTCCCACCTTAAATAATATATTAAGGGTAGAATTTTACACCAGCACTTAAGCCACACAGAGCGGAGATAAGAAGAAAAATGTTTGCAATATTTTGTACGAAGTACTCAAAAAAATTTTCGATTTGTTTGAGAAACTCCTTACTCAAATGTTTGCTTTGAATTCCTGACAATTCAAACTTTGGATTTTCAATTTTTCCCCTCCAAAAAAATTTGAATCATTGGGGGGCAAAAAAGAAAGAACGCTATGGATAACGCTATTTTTGCGAACATAATTGAGAATGGTTTACAATGGAATTTGCGTTTTCAAGTGTTAATGCAGCACTTTTCATGTGATAATGCTGAGTTTTCATAAGTTCAAGCTAAATTATTTTTTCAGCTTGAGCCTTTTTAAATCTTTATTTAACCTAAAGTAAAAAACATTTTTAACGAGTAATTAAATCTTACATTTTAACGAGTAATTGTTTTGCGAGTTTTTAAACGAGTAAAAAAACGTGCATCTTAACGAGTAAATTTTTTAAAACATTTTTTAACGAGTAAATTAATCGTATAAGTCAATTTTTTCTAAAAGAACTTTAAAAGGATGTCAAAAGATGAAACAGGCATAAATGAAACAGAACTATTCCAGACGAAACAGAACTGCAGGATTAAAAGACTAATTGCTAATTTGAACGTACTTTAACTCAACGTGTGAGCAAAATGGGCACTATTAATTCAATTGATTTAATTCCATTTTGAGAACAAAAGGACAAAGCCTTGGTTCCGATTTTAATGCAAAGAATCTAATATATACATAATTGGCTCTTATGTTTGCATAAATTATAACTGCACCGTTTTTACAGCGTACGTTTTTATTAAACAGTTTGCGTCTCTTTTTGGTAATATTTTTTGTACACATTTTGATTCTATTTATTCGCAAAATAATTTTTTGATTTGCGCCGCTTTGAAATTGAGCCAAACTATATTTTTTGGAAAAAAGATTTTATTCAGAATTCCCTTTTTGATTAGATTATCTGTTTCTGTAAATAACGCCATCAAAAAAACTGAGCGTATGAAAAATTTCTGAGGAATCTCTATCTTCTGATCAATGTTTGTGAAAAAAGAATTTATAAAGGAAAAAGTTTCAATTCCGAATTTATTTTGCTTCCTTGGTTTGAATTGGTCTAGTATTGATTGTAAAATTGAACAAAAACTTCAAATTAACTCATAATTAAAAGCTTACCTAGAAAACCAGCGTATAAATGTAGAACCACAAGATTTTTGAACTGAATGTTTGTCCACTAATTAAAGTTTTTTTTTTGTAGACAAACACTCAATTCCAACTTTCTGTGTTTCTAAATTTTTACCTTGTTTTTACAGGTAGATATTTTATTATCGAAATAATTAAGCTTTTTTCCAATTTTAAAAAAATCGATACCAGATCAAATTAAACAAAAAAAAAGAAAAACTTTTTTTGGAAGAATCATTGAAATCTTTTCCTTCTTTATAAAATTGTTGCTCAGAATCACTAATCAAAAGATAAAGATTATTCAGACGTCCAATTCGTCTTTAATGGCTTTATTAATTGAAAAAGATAAACTAATCGGAAAGGAAAACCTAAATACCTTTTTCCATTAGTAATTTACTTTTGCTCAATTTTTGAACGAAGCGGATCAATTCAAATATTCTTTGACGAATGCTTACTGATAATCAAAATCTGTACAACAAATTGACACAAAAAAGGACAGAGGTTTTTTTGAAAAAGAGTACCCTATTAAAACAGTGCAAACAAAGTTTCTCACATACATAAGAGCCAATCTACACT
The DNA here is from genome assembly GCF_964194025.1 of Convolutriloba macropyga. NCBI lineage: Eukaryota > Metazoa > Xenacoelomorpha > Acoela > Convolutidae > Convolutriloba > Convolutriloba macropyga. The sequence goes on from NC_134473.1 coordinate 59,844,707, forward strand.
TAAATTTTAGATTCTTCGCATTAAAATAAGCAAACTTTGCAAAAGAGCCAAAGAGCCAAAATTTTGTCCTTTTGTTCGCTTAAATGAATTCTTTTATTTAAATTCTCATTTTCCCTCTACAAAATTGTTACGAAATACTTAAGGTATCTTTGAACTGTTCATTTTTCTCACACTTTGTGATATAATCACGTTCAAATGAGCCATTAGTCTTTTAATACTGCAATTAATGATATTAGTGACTTTTGTGCAGTTATGTACATAATTGTTTTGTTCCATTTAAGCCCATTTATCATGCTGTTAAGACTTCTGGGAAAATAAAAAAAGTTAAGTACGAGTTTATTAATTCGTTGAAATTTCATTGAGTCCCATTGCTAAACCCTAGGTAGTCTTAAATGATTATCTTTTCAATCAAACATTTGAGAGGTACAGATAGTATTTGAATTAATTTAAGAAACTATTCCTTACGTTTTTTAAGTGGTTTGCATAGCCATAACGCGTCCATAAGGCATGTACGCAATCCTACATGATGCCCTTTGACAATTTTTCATGATTTTTAATTGTGAAACTATTCAATAGTCCAATCCAATGAAATGATTTGTGAAAGAACGTATAATAACAAAACTTCAACGCGTGATTTTTACATGATGCAACTGGTAATGATCTGTGTGCTAATTTTACGTAAGACAACTTGTCAAAAGTTCAAAACAGAAAATTGCCTAAAATTGAAACTCGTGAAGACTTATTTCGTCTTAATTTTTCAGTCATGATGTTTTCTTTCCTCTTTACAGTATTATTTCAGATTTAAAGCAAGTTAAAAAAACAAATAAGGGCGTTGCCAATCTATAATAATGTTTGCTTTTCAGAAGGCATAATTTAATTTCATTTATTTTCATTTAATTTGCATTTAATTTCATTTTGATGTAAGTTTTTCGCTCTGTTGTTTAGAAAGAACAAGTTTTTGATCATAAGTCGACCTTTTGAGCTTTGCTTATCACTCATAGTTTTGTTTTATATTTAGTTAGTAAAAATATGTAGTTAGACCTCTTTTTGAGGTGATTGGTGATGAGATAGAAACCTTAATTCTTGTTTCATAAGACATTCGATCACACCAATGACCCTTTTTAGGTTTTTCAAACGGATTTGCTATTTAGTCTGACCCCTTCCTCGGGGACGAACGTTTTGCAAGGTTCAATTATTAATTTGTTTTTGTTGTAAGAGGAGCTTATTAAAAAATTTTAAAAACCTTGAAATTTTTTTGCTTGTTAAAGCCGTTGTGTAGAACCGTTTAGGATGGAGACTCTGTAATCGGATTTCAAGAACTTTTCTTATAACATTATTAGTAGAAGTTTCAATTAGTCTCTTTAAAAATTTTGTTTTAACATAGCCACTGAATTTTTTGTCCTAAATCATTGTTTTTTTCTTTAAATACGGAAAAAAACTTGTTGACTGAATTGTACATTTGTTGCGACAGAACAAAAGAGAAGGCAACACAGTTATATGCAAATTGTTTTTGCTTGGAACAAATATTATCTGCGTTTTATGACAAATTTTGAAATATGGTGTTTTCCTAATCAAAAATTTGAAAATGTTAAAAGCAAAACATTATATTTATACAAAGTACTCAAGCATTACCTCAAAATTTTCCCATCCATTTTATTTTTCGTGAAGTTTGAACACTGCAACAAAAACTATCACATATAACTGGATAATTTCCGCTGAAAGATTTATTCAAAGTACAAAGTTTTGTATTCAAACGTCAAAATGAATTCGAAAACATATAATTCTTCTGAACTGCCAACCCCTCAACAGCCTCCAAACTTATGAAATATAACAACTATAATTATGGCTAAAATAAATGAAGACTATAATAGTAAAGTTATTTTTCAAAAGCTTTGAAATCTTAATTTTTGATTTTTTGCTCAAAAATGTTTATGGTTAACTTTTGAGCAGTTAGCATAACAAAAAATATTTTGGCGTACGCTGGAAAAATATTTAGTTGAGAAAACTGAGCAGAAAACGTTGGAAAAGCATAAAATTTCAATAATTTGTGTTTCTGAAATTTTTACCTTAAAAACGGGAAATACAATTATATAGTTGCGAATTTCAGATATCATGTTGAAATAAATCATATATTAAAATTGAAAAAAAAATATCTTAATTATTTTGAAAAGATTTTTCACTGAAAAGTATGTTATTTCCTTTTTTCAAATTACAATGGAAAAATTTAAGAATTGGAGTCTTTGTAATTTTAAATTGCATTAGTAAGGGAGGCAACAGTTAGTTGGTTATTTAACTATTTTACCTAACACAAGAAGTGATCAAGTTTTTAAAATGCGAATCGTTTCGCCTGTATTTTCTATCCAAGGAGTTATCCTGATTATTTTGCGCGTATTTTTTAAAATACACTTTATATGAGAAAAAACGAATTAATCTCCAGCCATTGATTTATTTTTTGAGTCATTTGCAGGAAACCAACCAAAAATCTATTTTTGTTCTAAGTGTGGACACGCGCAAAAAATTTTCTGTATTTCAGTACCGTCGTTTGATTCTATAGCTAGTCATTGGCTCTACCAAATAAAAATTTAGCATCCAGTCCTTAGGTCAACTACATCTGCAATCAAAATTGAAGATGACTAAATTTTGGGGCACTAAACCGAAAAAAAATTGTTGGTTTTCTGTTTTTCTGAACGAGTTTGGTAAACCCCTTTAAACAGAAGTAGTTTTTTTAAACATATTTGCAAGCGGTTGGTTTCCAATTAGCGGGAAATTGTCGGCAAAAAAAATTATCGGGAAAATGTGAAAGTCGAAATTTTTGGGACTGCGAACGCCGTTTTGCACTACCTAATAAAGTGTCAGAACTTCGTGAAATTTTCGGTTCCAGCATTGAAAGCTCGCAAACTTGGAAGACAAAATTGAGGACGAAAAACGCAATCTCGTCGCACTAGAAAGGGCTAATTTGTTTCAAAGTGCAGATTTATTCCTTTAGATATAGTCTGTTTCAACGAAAGTACAATTGTTTTGTAATTTAATTCAAATTTTGTCACGGAACGCAAGCAGACGAACTAACGCAAACAAGTCAACGATTGCTTTTTTGAGATTAAAAAGTACTGCTACCTTGCTTCTGCCAGTTATGACTCGTTGTTGTCAAGCACGTGTCATTGCAGCAGAAATTAATAGTTAAAAATATAGCACGTGCTGCCAAATATTGTATCGATTATAGGCTCTTAAAAAACTGAAGAAGTTTAGTGGGTGCATATTCTTTATAAGTCATAGTTACGTAATGACGCGTTCTTTGTAATTGGGGGTGCATACACAGTAATTATTAAATATAAATATACCATTTTTTCTGTAATATGTGAGTAAATTGTACTTCAAAAAACCCAATTAGCATAAACAATTGAACTGACTATAATATATAAAAAGAATATGTTTGAGTAAAATATCAAAAAAAAATTGAAAATGAAAACAGAACTATAAGAAAAAATAAGTAGACTCATAAACTCCGGTTTCTCTGCAAACGTACAAATGCTCAACAGAAAAGGTATATGGCGTGGTAAATTGTTCCTGTTCCGATCCACCTTAGCGGGGGAGGGGGACGATATGCTAAAATGGTTTTTTTCGTTCCACCAATTTCCGCCGATCGATACATTCATGGCAGAGGATTGTATGTGGTATCCTAAGGAAACCTTTCAAGCATAGAATTGGGGATAAAGTAGGTTTTTCTTAAATTCGCTTTTTTGAGAAGTTATCACATTTTTTGTGAACATATGAAACCTTGCTTGGTTTTCTGTCCACTTTTAGCGCCATTTTGTTCAATTTTTGTATCGGCTTTCTGAATTTTTGTACCAATTTTTTTTTCAAAAATTCTTGCTGATAAATGGAACAAATATGTGTTTTCAATAGAGGTTTAGTGATAAAAAGTTTTGGGTCTTTCCGATCATAGCCCCCCAGCTTAGTGGTCAGATAACCTATAGCCCCCCCCCCCAATCATGGTAAATATACCATAATGGGGGGCTATATTTTCATGGGGGGCTATAATGGGAAAGACCCAAAGTTTTGTGTTAGTTTGTTTTCAATCAAAAACTGTTCTAAATCCATCTAAAAAAGTTTTCACAAATTTCATTTTCTAATGTCAATCACGGACAGTCAATGTCTATATCAAATTTCCATTAATGGAAACCCTCATTTACGTTTAGATGCGTTGCATTGAACACATATTTTGTTTTCAGGGAATAACTCATGGTTTTATGGCTTCGGCAACATTTAATGACTTCGACAACATTTTCGTAAACCTTTATTGAATTTTTGGGGTTCGTCTGCATTTTTAAGCCTTATATTGTATTACTACTTGACTTTACTAACAGAAAAATCAATTCGCTTCCTACCAAGTATTATGTGAAAATATGTTTTATGTGAAAGTATTTAGGATTATGTGTATTAAGATCTATGTGAAAATATCTAGTGCTTTAAGGCAATAACTAATGGCTGTTATGAATATGATTTTTTGAAAAAATTTCAAACTTTACCCCCATTTTGAAGCCCATTCCTGAGCAATTAGTTTTGTCGGTTCTATTAGTTACAGATGCCATATTCTTTTTGTTGAAAAAAATATCATGGTTTGCGGTTTGCAGTTTTGAATATTAACTTTTTGGATTTGATACTACAATTTCTCATCTTGTTTTTTAATATTCGCTTGTTTGTTCCTGATTTCGGCTCCCCTCGAAGTCTTGTCCCTGATTGAGAACGTTGTCAGGTCCCAATTTTTTTGGCAAATGGTCAATTGAACTTATACTAAATGTTGATTGAATAACCTATGGTTTTAATGGCTCCGATCCTATTTTCGGACTTATTTTTGTTAAATTTTCTCATTTTTGCCTTGTTTTGTGGTTATTTTTTAAGGTCTCAAGACTTATTCTGGCTACCTACTCAGATGCTTCATTCGCTTCCTTTTAAGTTATTAATTAACTTATACAGTGCTTTCTGCTGAAAACTATTGATTGCAAAGGGTTTGACGCAACCAATCTTCGTTTTTTTGGATGTTCATTTATAGTTTTGTCTTAACTTACTACCACAATAATGACAGATCTTTTTTTGTTGAAAAAAAATTTCAAATGAATTTTTTCGAAAACTTGTATTGAATCGTTTATTTTTCATGGCTTCGACAATTTTCTCACTATTTCATTTGATTTTCTTGTTTTTAGCGGCAATTGTCCTTCTTTTTGTGGTCATTAGAGTTCTTTTTTTAAATGACAAGCTCCCTTTGCTTTGTATTGAAGAGTAATTGTATTGAAGAGAGAGAAAATTTACTCTTTATAAAAAGGGTCCAAAAGAACTTTCCTGTTATTTATTAATCGAAATTAATAATAACCGACTTAAAAATGCATAATATTCACTTTATAATTAAGATTCTTATGGCTCCAATGCTTTATGTTTTCGGAAATTGTTTCTAATGTTTCGAGTATTTCTTTATCTGTTGTTATTTTGCGGTCCTGTGTCTCATGAATTAATTTCACCAAGGTTGGGTTTAATTGTTTTTTTGAGGAGTAATCCAAATCTATCCACATCGGCTTTCATTTTGAGTACAGGCTGATTTTTTAACTGAGGTTTTATCTGATAGTATTTGACATTTTTACTAATTTTTTTGAAATTAGATGGCAAGTTTTGCTAAAAAACGGTTTTTTTGTTTAGTTGTTTGCATTTTCGTGTAATCTTTTTATTGGCAGGTCTAGAAATTTTAGAATATCCTTGTCACTTTCTTAACTGGAATGTTTTGAACCTACTTTCCCAACAAAATTCACGATTTTTTTCCTCTTCGAGTAGATTCGTTCAATGGAGTTGGACGTTGGGCGCATAAAATGTTTAGGAGATAACGTTTTTCAAACTAATTTCCCAGATTCAAGAAACACCATATTCAAGTATGTATCTTTAGATTTGCTTTTTGGATAATCGTAAAAGACGTTTTAAATTTAGGATTTGAAAAATTGATTATTGAAGGGTAGTTGCTTATTCCATTGTTTTTCAAATCCACATTAATCAGTACTGAGCCATATAATATGGAGTACCCAGGTCGAGGTGGCCAGACCGAAGTGACCCCTGATCAGACGAGTTTCGATCACACACATGTTCCCGGTGCGCTCGAATTACATGGTATGGAAAAAGCTTCGAGCGCACTTTCGTCTGGACAATGGTCTGGAAATTGTCTGATCAGCGGTCACTTCGGTCTGGGACGGTCTGATCAGAGGCAGTTTCGAGAGTTCACTGGTCTGATCAGAGACAATTTCGAACGCACACTAGTCTGATCTGGGAGGTTTTGGAGCGCACTTTAGTCTGATCAGAGGTCGTTTCGAGAGCTTAAATAGGTAAAATACTGTCGGAAAGTTCTGACATGGTTTCAACATTATAATGTTGAAACCATGACAGAGTTTGAGATACGAAGAGGACTGCTATTACCACCAAATGCCATTCAAAAACCAGCATAATGTCATGCCTTAGCAACACTTAGCTTTTATAGTAATTTTGGTTCCTGTAAATCCTCGCTTTTGAGGCAGCGTTTTAGGGCCCCGTGGATGTTTTGATGATTTGGCTCCTCCCTGACATGTAGTTACGTCTTGTATGGCCAAAACCTGATGTTTCTCAAATCAGATCTTGAAGCGCCCGCGGGGTTCAATTTCGGGACGTACTAACGTATAATTATCAAGATGTTACGTGACATGGCACGGTGAATCAGGTTTTGTTTCACTGGGTTTTCCTATTGAAATCATCTCTTCTCTGTAATTTATGCCAACATCTTATAAAAACAGGGAATAAAAGAGCCATTTATAGCGAGCGGAAGACCAAATATAAAATTTAATATTAAAAATTTGTTCAATCTCGAGTCCAATTTTCTCAAGATTTAACAAACCATAAATATCTCTATATCTTGTTCCCGATAATTATCAAAATGTTCTGTTTGGACTTAAAAAATTGTACTTTACCCAATCGGCACAACTTCAGTTGTGATATCTTCCATTGCTACACTGTTAAATTTCTGTTTCACGACTACAGTGAGACTGGGCCCTGGCATCTCCATATTTGCATGCGACATTGCGTAGAATTATCCTTAGCTTCAGTGTAATTATTGATGATCAGTGGGTTTTTAACCTGATCAGGGAATTGTTCACACTATATTCTGGTGATCAGCGATTTAATGTCGATAATCAGTGTGTTTCAAAACTGATCAGTGAATAGCTCAGTTTAATAGATTATTCTGATTTATCCGTTGAGAAAAAAAAACAAATTTAAATTGAGCAACTTATGATAACAAAAACAAAACAACAAAATGATCAATTGACTAGGAGAAAAGTATTGAACTGGAAAAGCCTTTGAACCAATTCGATCGGAATGGCGAAATCACAACCAAAGTTCATTAATCAATGTGATTTTATTTAGTTTGAATTGATTTATTTACACAGAACTTAATTAATGAGTTCAGCATATCATGTTCCTCGTTATTTTGTCGTGATTATACAGAATGTTTCATATATTGTTTGACCAAAACATCCCGCATGATAATGCTTTGCCGGTTCGATTAAAACGGTCATCTTCTGAACTTTTTTTAAGTTCAGAAGATGCATTATACTCATTGCGTAAAATTCAGTTCTCATACATTTGGATGACTCAAATTCCTTTTTTGCTTCTTGAGGAATTCTAAGTTTTCCTAAGCCAATTGCGATTGATAGGCTAACATGTTCGAGAACAATCGAACTTTCTTTCTTAAAAAAAATCAGCAATTTAGCTCTGAACACCACTTGCAGGCACAGGCCAAAATGGAAAGGTTTGAGAAACATAGAGCATCCATATTTGCCTTGTCTTTTAGCGGGAAGACTCAATAAACAATAAAAACTAAATTTATTAAAACATATGACAGTAGCGTTGTGGCCCTTGTCGAGACCGGGTCGTTATCTTACAGGAAGTTGTCAGATTCTGGCAGATTAGTCGTTGTCGTCCAAAATCTGGCCAAAATGATAATCTTGCAAGGCCCTACCAGAAAATGGTTTATCCAGCATATTCTGCCAGGAAAAAAACTATCTGGCAGAACCTGCCTGAAAAATAGCTATTTTGGAAAATTCTGGCAGAAAAATGATTACCTTGTGAGATTCTGCTAAAATCAAAAGAATTGGTTCCGTTTGATCTGCTTTTCAATTGATTGCTAAAATCTAAATTGTTCTTTAAATTTTTTATAAAATTTAGTCGCAGTACAGTTGCTATATTGATACAAGAGCACAAAAATACACAACAATGCTTGATGAAAGTTACTTGATGCCATGGTTTAGAATTTTAGTTTTTCGAAATTGCTCTTATGTTTATAATTTGCATGCACGTTTTTCATTTTCAAAAAACTGCTCCCTGTTTTTAAACCAACAGCAGGTGAATATTTTCTCACTTTTATAAACAAATAGTTATTATTCAAACTGTTTGATTTTTGCATTATCCTATTTAAGTTGGAAGATATTGTATTTCAAGAGATGATTAATTGATTATTATAAGAAAAGGTTACAAACTTTATAATGCAGCACACTTGTTAAATGGGATGAACGGATAACATGAAACTCTTAAAAAATCTTGTTCCGAAAATTTTCATTTTATAGGAAATTGACAGAAAAATAGTAACCATTTGTGATTCTGAATGAATAATGTTTATCTTGCAGCAAAATGGAGTAAAATGGTGATCTCATAAGAAGTTGGCAGAAAAATAGTGATCTTGTAAAAGCCTGGCAGCAACTTGAGATGGAAGATGCAACCTCTTGCATGAATTTGCCAGAATCAGCCAGATTCCTACAAAAGAACCATTTACTCTCAAGTTGGGGCAAAGAAATTAAAAAGCATATATCGAGTTTTAAAAATGAATTAACACAAGCGACATCTGCAATAAACTGAAACACACAAAGTTCAATTCAGCAATTTCCAAAGCAAAACACTGTTCTCAGAATGCTTAAGTTTATAATCTTTGTCGCAGGTATTTATATTATCTTTCTAGTGCTGACTTAAGACCATTATTCGAACCCTCCAGAGTTATTTGATGATCAAGAACTTTACGCTAAAGTTTTTCTTACGCCAATTCCAGCCAATCGGCATTTTTTGCGCCTAGAGATGCACTAATGGCGCCATTTAAAAGCATTTGAAATGAGAATCAAAGAAAATTTATTGAATTTCTGAGATTGAAAATCTTCGTGTAAGTTTAAGTGTTTACCTGTATGGATAAGTTTTAGATATAAACGAAAAAAATTTCTCATAGTTTTATAGTAAAATTTGTCGACAACTTCGCGAAAACTGTCGACAATGCTGCTCTAAGAAAAAGTCCAAAATTTAAGAGTTCTAAAAGCTTTTGCGACTGAAATTTAAGTGTTTTTGTTGGGATGTTTGTATTAAAGAGCTGAGTTTAGACAGAATTTTTTTAAGCGAATTTTATGAAAAATATTGGGATTCTACATTTTTATTTCTATAGAATTTTGTTGGAAGAAACTACAGCGGGTTGTAGTTCAAGAAATTCAATTTAGTCTTTTAACTTCGTCAGAAGTCGTTTTGGCCTGCGAAACCTAAATTTAGTAATATATTTTGCTCATCGTACTTAATGCAGAGTAGATCAAGGTTGAATCAGAGTTCTGTCAGAGTCAGAGATTGGTTAATTCTAGGATTAGGCTTGGCAGAGTTTTTTTCCAGGTTATGTCTTCACTGGGGCTAGTCTGTAAAGAGTTGAGCCCCGAGTAGGCCTATTCTTGAGTATAGTTGCTCTTGAATGATAATATGAGAACAAAAAAACGGGAAAGTTAGAAATAGCAAATTGAAGTTAGTGCAAACTTGTCAATGCGATGATAATGTTTGAATAAAAGTTTTTTTAGGCAGGCCACAGATTTTTCGGCAGGCCACTCCGGGGTAGATATGATCTCGGCGAGCTCTATCAATAAAACTCCAGCCAGAATAGGGCTACTCTGGGATCTCTGTCAAGGATAGCCACCACTCAGTCAAGCTTAAAAAGCGAACTAATCAGACTCTGATCCAGCTCTGAGAGGTTCTCTTAATTTACTATGTTGCAGTTCTGATCTGCTCTGAAGTTAAGGTACAGCACTGTTGTCAGCAAAGTTATTTCGATTAAATTGATTGATTTGTGAGCAGGTTAATATTTGTTTTCTATGCGTATGAAGCTTTTCAAAAATCATTTTCTTTGCATTTTGTCTCATGATTGATGGGACCTTGCACAATTTGTCGACACACTGTTACCGTTAATTATGCATACATTGGAATTCAATTTTTAGAAATTTGGACTTCACATTGCTATTTTTTGTTTAAGTAATTTGCAAATGTAATATAATTGTATGTGGTTTTACTTTTTTTGTTCAGTAATTGAAGTCATTTTTTTACTATTGTTCTAATTTTTTCCCTCACAAAATCACAACCCACAACAGACATAAACCGAATCCGTAGATTAATTAAGAACACGTATTTTGAAATTTTAAATGGACTCCACCTAACAAATACAGAAAAGCTCGATTTTTTTTTAAATTTGGGATTTTTCATGATCTGTACTGTTGTGAAAGGTCAGTTTCTACTTCTTTTTCAACTTTTAGTGGAAAAGTGCGGATACCACTTATATCCATTTTTATTCTTCTTAAGTCCTTGCAAAGTAGAGAGTAAAAGCACGGCCTTTGCAGATTTCGATTTCTTTTTCTACTTTTTTTCTCATTTAATCCATTTTACTTTAATCGTTGATTTCTACTGTTGATAATTAGGGAAAAAAACGAACTATGGGCACTAACGCGTTTCTTTTTTGATTGTACTATTTGTATTTCTTATTCTTTAAATGCACCCTTGATACGGTTGATAATTCTGGATCAAGCGGGAAGAGTGGAAAAAAACTTCAGATTACACTTTCGTAGATTTCTTTTTTGATTGTCTCTTGGTGAAATAGTTTTTCGTTGTCTGTGCATAAAATGTTAAATATAATGTGACGTGTATGCATCAGTCCGTCCCTTCTTGGAGTCTTTTGTTACCTTTTAACAAGGACATCAATTTACACTACTCACAAAAACATGAAGAGTTGTGTAAAAAAATCGTGTTTTTTTCCTTTGCAAAATTAACAATCACCCAAATTTAGGCATTGTTTAAAGGTTCTATTCAAGCAGTCCATATCAAAAGACTTTAGTTCAACTTTAGTCATCATCTCGTTTGTTAGAACGTGATCCTGGACATTTGCTCGACTAAAAAATCAAGGGTAGACCGAAGAAGTTTAATTGCACTTTTAAATCCTGTTAATGCATATAACGTAGAGAAAAGGCGTGAAAATTCAAATTTGTGGAGGTTCGGGTAGGTTTGACGAAAAAATGATCAATGTGCTATTAGAAATCTCAAATAGTTCAAATTTTGTAATCAAACGGCTAAAACAACACACAGAACTTATCGCCGGTTGTTTGAGATCTCTGATATGTTTTTTTTTTTTCGATAACGTTTTTCGATGTTTTTTCTGGTCGTCTGTACAGCCGTTTAAATGCTGAATGTCGCACCTTGCCAAAACTTCAGTATCCATTTTTTCCCCAGAAATGAAAATCTTATTGTTTTATTCCCCTATTTCAATTTAATCAGTATACGTTTGCAAATATGTATATATACAACAAATTAAAACATTTTATTGGACAATATCTAGCGCTCAAGATCTTTCATTGCAGAAAAATTATCTCGGAAGATATTACTAAGATTCATAGTTAAAAAAGAAATAAGTTTCTTTTATTGTCTTCAATCCTAGCGCTCACCCATACCCAATTTTGCGATCAATCGGCATTTTACAGTAACTTTGTTCACTCTCAAACATCTAAAAACAGTGGTGAATATTTGAGCTCTTTCTGAACATAGTTCATTTTCATGTCTGATATTTAAAATAGATTTTTAAAATGACAAATGTTGATGGTGCTCTTTCTAAATATAAACAAATTTTAAAGAAATTTTCGGTTGCGTTTTATGTTCCTTGTGACTTCGACACGTTGTCCCTTGTTTTGCCTGTTACCAGTTTTCCTCGTTTTTGGTGTTCTTTATGTGGTATTACTTTATGTGGTATTTTATTACTTTGCAATTGTTGGACTTTGACGACACTAATTGATTTTTAAGACTGCACTTATGAGTGCTTTTTTCCGACTTATTTGTATAATTGCGCATTAGTTTTAGTTTTAATCAAAAAATTTTAACATCATTGCTGTTTTTTTTTTAGTTTTATTTTGGAGTTTTGAGTTTCTTCTGTTTTTGTTTTTTGTTTTGTCCGTGTTTGCGAAGAATGAGGGTGAGTGGTCGGAACATTGAGTGTTAACGCACATTACCGAGCATCCTTGTTTAATAAATAATCACTACGTTAATAAATTTTTCTTCTGCTGGTAATTTAAAAATCTAATTCTCAGTCTCGATCAATTTATATTTATTGTCGACACGAGCATTCCTTTTTCCAGATTATGACTAAAATCACATCAATATAAATGTTCTCGAAATCGTTATCACCTCTACCGAGTTCATCGATATCCAAATTCAAAATTATTTATTAAATTGTTTACATCTCTTCTGTAGCCGTAAAGTTCTGAGTCTGATTCTGTATGCCGTAATCAGATCGATTATCGTTATTGTATGATCGCAAGTTCTGTACAATATTTTCAGTCAATATTGTTATCCTTTCTATGTTTCTATTGCTAATCGTTTTGTGAGTGATGTGAGAGTGATGGTGACTTGTGGGTGGCAGTTTCTCTCTCTGACACCTCTTTCAGACTACCCCCTTGCAGCTGTTGTCCACTGTCAACCGACTCCCTCCCACTCATTTCGCCCTCCCCCTCTTCTATCTCCCCATCATGACTCATGGTCACAGTTGTTCCTCCGTACCTGCAACATTATATCACAATGACTATATAACAAAATATTCCTCTATTTTTTACATAGTCGCGTAGAACTGTTTCCTTCCCCCGTGCACAATTTTTTTTGCTTTAACCACCATATGTGACAAGACTATAATTGCTTGCACTGACTATAATTTGTCTATAGCCTAAAACGAAGTGCAGTTATCTACATACATATACACTCTACCTGTGTTGGGAATTTTTGTCGAAATAAGCATAAGAAATTGTCGGTTTTTGTCGCTTCCACTTCGCCAAAACCGATCAAAGCCCTAACGTTTATTTCTTCGGATTCGCCGGTTTTCGTCGACTTCAATCATAGCAAGCATCGGTTATTTGTGAAACCCAACAAACCTAATCACTCTTGCATCCAAAGACGACGATATCAAACCTTTCTTGCAAATCTCCTAATACATACCGAATCTTTCTTGCGTCCAAAAACGACAATATAGAAATTTTTTTCCGTCCAAAAACGATGATACCAAAGACTCCGAAGCTTTCTTTCGTTTGAAACCGAAGATATTGAACTCAAGCTGCAGCGTTTTTATTCAGTGTTCCCAACTAGGGATATATATCAAAACTTTGATACTATGACAATTATTCCTCCAAACTTAAGATGGACCTTACACTAAAAACGCTACATTTTCCTTAATGAAACGTTTAAACTGGTTTGCAAAAAACAAGAGAACATAGGACAGTTAGGCGCAAGCTCCAATAGATAACAGACTGCCTTCATCAGAAATAAGATTTCTTTAGTCCTCTTCTGTTGTACAGTTCAAATAAAAAGTTTGGGCGAACTAGTTTTATGCTCATTTCTATCGATGGCAGTGACTACATGAAAAAAACCTCCCAGGTTGAGGTGCCAGACCGAAAGTCGATATGTCCATCTTCGTTACCTGCTTCGTTAGTATTGCAGATTAAAAATGCTGGAAAAAGTCAATGCACCGAAGGTAATTTGAAGATCAGCACTTCGAAATTTGAGAACCCCGTTTTAAAATTAATTAAAACAAATTAATTGAGGTTTTGGACTTCAAGTAGAAGTTAAAAGTATCGAAAACCACTATGAAATAATATTTCTCAGAGAACAAAAGGGATTGGATTGCCATAGTTATACGATTAAATAAAGATCATCCTTAACTTTTTCACACAAACGAGTTGAAAAGAGCAGACATCAACTTTTTTAGAACAAATAACACAAAGTGAGGTAAACGACACTCGATATCTGCCAGAGAAAAATGTATTCACGGTTCGAAAATAGATGAAGTCAAGGTCACTGATAAAAGCAACGAGACTTTAAAACCACAATAACTTTTTAATGGTCCCTCAATTAGAAAAAATGTCCAGTTCTCACAAACAAAAACATGACAAAACAAAAACAACTACAAAAACGACAAAATTAACTAACATTTTTTTTGAAAAAAAAAAAAGATTTGTCTAAGCAGTCAAAATCGTTGCATTTGATTTTTTTTATTAGGTAAGCACAATACGCCTCATAACCTCATCAGACAGATGTGGATCTTAATTAATTGATTAAACTCGAAAATGTCTTTTTAGAGAGTCCACGAAACTTGTGACTATCAATAACAAACAAGATTAAAAAACAACTTTGGTGACAACGAAGTCCAAAACAATGCTAATATTGTCTTGCAAAAGGTGGCGTCGAAATTGTTTAAACCGTTAAAATCATTTGCCTCAATTTTGTACTAAAAGTCGATGAAAGGTTTGGATAGGAATCAAAACAATAAAATAAATTAAAATAGAAGCCTTTGGAGTCAAATAATATTAATTAAAGGGCCAATGAATAATTAAAACTCCAGTTTGAATTCTCATCGACAACATCCAGTCGAGAAAAGAGTGATCAGACCTTAAGACAAAGACTACGTATATTTCAAATTCTTTGTAAAAATGGCATGCAATAGTAGCCGATTGGAAAAATGATGGTGAGTGACTATGTAACATTGAGAAAAAACAGTTAATACATACGATTATGACCCCCACCTAAAGCAGTATCAACTGTATCAAGCTATTTGAAAAATAATTGAAATTTAGATTGTTGAAATCTGATTTTCATGAGCTTAAATGTGGCACCAGTTTATTTTAAATTTTTAAATAATGCCTACATTACGTGGCCGTTGGAATTCTCGAGTAATTTTACCCGATTTTGTTACTGTTTTTCACGTTATAATTGACCCTTTTAAACGCGGTATCTAATAACTAAGATTGTATCAATAGACCGATATGAAAGAATTTGTTGACAATTAAATAAAATGACAATGGCCAGTTTTCCCATTGCACATATTATTGTTCACAAGGACAATAAAGTCTTTGAAATCGATCTCTAGAAAATACAAGTAAAAATACAAGAAACTACAAGTAGAATTTCCAAAAAATAATATGATAAAAAAAATCCAGCAGCAAATAAACATTACCCCGTTTCTAGAAAAATGAAAAGGATTTAAATGTTAAGTGGTGAAATTCTGCGTATCAAGAGCTTTCATGTGGTACCATTTTTATTTTTTTTCGGACGCGTATAAATTTTTCCGATTCACTCTGGAAAAGAGCCGGCCTTGCATAAATGTTCACTCACTCTACAGAAATTTTCGGAACAAAAATTATTCAAAATTACAAATTTTGTGAGCCATGTAATTTTCATTTAATACCAACAGGTTTGAGGAAACTGGAAAGTTAACATCGACCAACAGTTTTTTTCTTTTTCAATAAAATTTCAAGAGCAGGCCTATTTATTCTGATTAACTTTGTAATTAAATTCGCGTCGAACTTGATACTGTTGCAAAAAGTGTCCCGCTTAAAGCCATTACATTGTTTAGTCATGAAAAGAGAGAATAGAAAAAAACATAGCTGGCAGATTGCCAGAAAGTAATCACAATAGCTTCGTAGATCTGCAGTCTCAAAAAGACAGTAAAAAAGAGAGACCAAAAAAATTTGTCTTATCATTGGAGGCTGATATGTTACATTTTGGTTAAAGATCTGTATAAGTTTTTGCTGTGTCCATTAGCTGCTCCCGGATAGCCTTCATTTAGAGTGACACACACCCATTTGACCTTATCTCTTTGAATTAAAGTAAATAAAAGTCAATGTCAAAGCGAAAAATGACGTCACGCACGCACTTCAGTTGAAATTGCTTGAACGAATGAACAAAAAGCAAATTTGAAGTGGTTGTGACGTCATATGGCCGTAACAAAAATCGCGACGACGAAATAAAAAAAACATAGCAGGACATGTCCTGACGTACATTATGAAGAATTTTCATTGACTAAACAAAAAGTATACCTAGAACGGACTATGAGTGAATTGGGAAAACCATTTCAAAAAAAATCAGACCAAGAAACAAATACAAAACCAATGTCAAAAAGCCGCTGGCGAGAAAAAAAACCACTAGAGAGAAATGTAAATTTAATTCTTACAAACTAGGCCTAGAATGAACTATGAATGGATTGGGAAAACCATTTAGGAAGAAATCAAATCCAAAAATTTGAAAAAAACAGAGAAAGCGATTTTTTGTTCAAACACCATTTCCTCACTCTACTTTAAAGTTAGAGCAAAAAAAATTCACGCCGCAAAACCATTTGTTTTTTCGCTCCATTTCCTGTATTGGCGTGACCAAAATCACTATTCCAATTTGACTTCAAAAATCATGAAAATGTGTGAACAGATCTTAGAAAAAGACAGCGACCCAATACAATTCAAATTCTTTGAATTGTAAAAAACCAAGAGAAGGCCAATAATAGCCCCAGCTATCGCTGTGCGGCTATTAAACAAACAAAATTTTACGAAATTTTGGAAAACCACTATTATAACCGCAATAAGAGAATTTTACACTTGATTCATGATCAGACTACCATCCGGACCTAAAATGAATCGGGAGGACTACATTGTAATGTAAAACGGCTTTGAAATTCCAAACTGGCGAAAACCGAACAAAGCAAAACATCTTGCAACAATACTGATAATGTGGACAAAACAATGAAACGGAATTTTTCTAATACTGTAAACCAGAAAAAAAACCACCGACACTGATCACTTCCCATAATGCAAACAGAAAATCGAGGAAAAGACAAATATCGATGGCTCTTCTATCTGTTTCGCTGCTGTTTCAAGTCGGGCTACACCCCTGTACCTTGCATGCAGCAACTTCAGCGCTGAAGCATTAAAAATAGCAGTCTGATTTTTAACCTTACCATTTCTATGTTCATGTTACTTTTAATAAATTACAGCAAAAAAAACTTTGAGAGTGACTCCTAAGAGCATGAATTAGCTTTACTTTTAACCTTATTCACATGAGAACTATCACCTCCACCCTTAAACCAGATCTTGAATTACCTGGTAGACATGTTTTCAGTAATTTCATCGATAGCCATGCTGCCCAACTTGTTTTTGTCCGTTTTGAAACTGGGTTCACTCATTTCAACAATTGTGTGTGAAATTCTTCTGGGAGCTTTCACCCTCGAGGACACAGAAGCACCACCCGATGATCGTCTGCGTTGTTTGGCTCTCTCCTCGTTCTCGATTGTGCGGATTATGGTCTCTATCTCTTGCGGGCTTGTTCTGTCCCATTCCATACCTGTCTTGGGGCTAATTTCCTCTAACCATCTCCAGTGATACGAAAAATTTTATCTTTCAAGAAATTGCCACAAATTTTTTTCTAGTGTAATAACCGACAAATTTTTGGCAAAACTGTTTTATCAGCACTTGTAGATATTATATTGCCTGGTTACGCAAGACGCATGATCAGGTGCCAAGCTAAAATTAGCAACTTTTTTACATGAGAAATATTTTAACTTCTCCGTCAGATATTGAAGGATACAATTTTAAGCTGATCATATCTTACATGAAAACATTTGGTAAGTCATCTCGTAACACCCTATACGATACAAATTCCGAACTCATAGGGAAAACCGATATGAGTCAATAATTCGAAACTGTTCGCATTTTACCCAAGCTTTTCTGTTTCCTCAAAATGTGTTTGGCCAAGATTTAAAGCACGTTTTTTGGATTAATAATGGTTTACATAGCTTAGTTTTTGACTATAGTACCTGTTGGCAAACAAAGTGCACGAAATGAGTGGAAAAGACTGTGATGCTAAAGAGG